>NC_056733.1:1179546308-1179683808 GCF_019279795.1 Protopterus annectens | reverse complement strand
ATGACTGTGAACTGGGAGCAATGATTGATAGTCCAGCTGACACAGGCATCTTTCAAGGGGCCTTATAGAGAATATCACAGGGTGCCAACATCATGGCCTCCAGCCAAGTGCAACTAACTGCATGGTCATTCCATTGTGGAATTGGCACCCACATATTAACACATAAGTGGCAGCCACTTTAATATGGACGAGTTAATGGGGTATCTGGGGACTAAGGTAGATAGTGATCTCCCCTTTGACAATCATATCTCCACAGTAGTTAGGACATGCTTCTATGTAGGCCATCTGATTACTAAAGGATTCCCATCTAGACATACTGGGGTTACAGTGCCCCTTTACTCATCACTCATCAGTCCCATCATAGGGTATAATAACCCATGTGGGATGTACCTCAGAAGACACTTCCAACAGCTGGGAGGTCCACAAATGTACCGTGCCAAGGGGAATACTAGCCTCCAACATATGGCCTATGCAGCCAGACTGAATAAACTCCCGCTTTACTCAGTAGCATCTCGTTTACCCACTACCAGAGATGATCTCCACTGGCCAACACATTCATGTCGAACTCAGGCTTGATGGATATGCTCCACCTATGGGAATCCATGTCACAGTGAACCACACACTGTAGTGAGCGGAACCTTGCCACAACAATAACCGGAAAATGCTGGAGGGACAGCTTCCTGTCACAGACACTCCCCATACTTTGGAACAACATCCCTAACTACATTATACAGAGCCCCTCACTAACACTCTGCAAGAGAAACCTTGAAGAGTGGATGGGGAACAGTAGATGCACCCCAGGGATCCCGCCATTGGCTCTGCTCCACAGAGGGACAGTTATTGAATTAATGGGGTGGCAAAAGCTGACATATTTTGGCTGGGCTTATGAATGGCCTCTGGCAGTTGGCCAAGTACCTACCTATGAATCTATACATACAGTATCTGCAAATGCTGATAGCTTAATTTACTGTTCAGGTGTTGACTTACCTTGTGCCAATGGCAGTTGTGTGTGCAATAGTTGAGGGCTGCCTGTGTTGGATGCACACAGTAGACTGCCTATACATGATAATTTACAGGTAGTCTTGTGTGTGTGCCATCCATTTTTACTGCGTGTGCAGGTGGAGAAAGATGTCAGTCCCTAGGTGCCTACACTGTCACTGCATGTGCTATACGTTCCCTCTTTGCCAAGGAATGGGCATATTGGGCATGCCTCCATCTGCCTACTGGGGCTGGCTCAGGGTGTTCATGGTCTGAGTACCTCTGTGCCTGTGGGGCCCTTGGCAATGGTGGTGGGCTATGAGGGCCTTCACCACTCTGTCCCTGCTGCAGCTGTTTCCGCAGGACCATATTGTGTAGCATGGCACACACTATAAAGATGTGGGCATATGTGCCTGGAGACTACTGCAAGGCTCCACCAGATATGTCCAAGCAATGGAACCATGATTTCAGCATCCAAAATACACGCTCTATGATGATTCTGGTTTGTGCGTGTGCCTCATTATGGCATTCCTGCATGGGTGTGTGTGCATTTCTAATGGGAGTCATCATCCACGGTTCCAGTGCATAGCCAGCATCCCCTACCAGGTAGCCATTTGGGATGGCCCCCCTGGCAAATAACCGATACAGCTGTGAGGCATGCCAGATGTGGGAGTCGTGATAGCTTCCAGGGCTGCCAGCACACACATCCATGATAATGCCCTGGACATTGCACACGATCTGGCAGTTGATGGAGGGTTATCCCTTGTGGTTTATGTAGCGCCTACCCTGCTCACCGGGTGGTGACTTGATGTGTATGTGCATGCAGTCTATTGCACCCAGTACCTCCAGGTATTCTGCCACATGGTGGAAGAGACGCATATTGCTGGCCAACTCCTCCTGCATTCGGGGGAAGTATATGTGCTCATTGGCATGTGGTAACATGGCATCCAGGAACTGGTGTAGTACCCTGGATGCTGATGCCTGTGAGATCCCCATGATATCCCCAGTTGGTCTTTGAAAGGTACCTGTAGCTAGTATTCTCAGGCTTACACATACCTTCGTATCCACCGGGATGGGTTCCCTTCTATTTGTTCTGGCTCTGAGGTGTGGCTGGCACAGCTCCACAAGTTGCTGTAGGATGTCCCTGTCCACCCTGTAATGCTCTACTATCTCCAGATCATGTAGCCCCTGGTAGGTTACCCTGGATCTGAACACTCTCCTCCTCCTCTGGTGCCTGAGGTGGTCATGTGCATCATCCTCCACACCACCTTCAGTCTCCAACACATGCTGGTGGATCAAAGCTATGGCATAACATGTACATAATAAAAGTTCCCTGTCCGTATACACCACTGGTACAGAGTGTATGGGAATATGCAAATATGTGTAAGGTGCTTTCACACTTTATAGTATTGTGCTATGGATGCTGCTGATGTCAGTGGGTGTGTATGAGCTATTCCAGCTGCAGCGTATCTTAATTATGGATTTTGCAATGAGTACTGCAAGTGTGGGGCCTGTACTGTGGAGATCTACTTGCCTGCCTTGATTAATCTGTTGCCCTTTAATTCACTTTTAGACCTGAATCCCCTCCCATTATCAGGCATGCATCCACCTGCCGTCTTTCTTGTTTTGTACTTTCCCTACACAGTCATGGCAAAATGTGCCTTGTAGCTGATATACTGCAAATCAGCTTTGTTCTGCTTTGACACTTTACTATTTTCTTTGCAGTATAGCCCCTCCCCTTTTCTGTTCTGCAGGTAGCTGCTTGCAGCCTTGTTAGCTGTTGTCAATGGCCCACTGTAGGCTCCTAGGTGTTAATTAGTCATTTGCACTCCAATTTCACTGCTGCAGCATTTCCTTATTTCTTTCCTGTATCCTTCCTGTTTCAGCTGCAGTGTGCGCCGCTCATACCCGTTTACCAGGTTTATGTGCGTTTTCATCTCCGTTCACATGCATACTCAGTTACCTTATGTACTCTCAGCTAAGCATAGCTATGGCCAATTCAACACACCCCTATCCTGCAGCTTTGCCTAGCTAGGGCCAGACCGGTTTAGCAATGCTTCAATGTGCTTACAGCAATGGCAACACACCCCTCTCTTGATGTCATCTTTATCTCAAGGGCACGCCTCGGTGTTATAACACTACACTGTGAGGTGCATCCTTACACCAGCAGGGAATCTGCGATTCACTATTACTCCTCTCATTTGCATGGTATTGCCTACTATTTCCTAGCTACTGTACATTACACTGTCACTGCCCCTTAGCAACCCTTGCGCCATATGTATGGTGTAGCATGCCTGCCATTGACTATTTTGGGGAAATCATGATATGTGTTTCATTATGGTTTTATTCTATATTTTTATATATTCCTTCCGATCCCCTTTGCGCACCACTGCCCTGTGCTTCCACATCGCAATAGTGCAACTATATATATTAAATGTTAATTTTATATTTTGTACATTTTTTTTATGCCAATGGCTATATATTTAGCCATTGGCATATATTAACAATATAATACATGTGTTTGGTCAGCTGCCATGGCTCCTATTTTATGTTTGCAAAAATGTAAACCGTTTTCTACGGTTTACATTTCTACATGCTTACACTATGCCTGCACCACTTCCTGAATCACTACATACCTTCATTTGCATGCTACACTGCTGCACATGGGGATTTTAGCATACAAGGCTCGGGAATTGTGCGGGTGTAGTCTACGCAGGTAGTGCACGTGGAAACAGCTCGTACCTAAATCGCTCGGTGGCCATATTTGGTGTTAGAACGCCGACGCTACGCCTGCACCTGACGCAAGCTTCATGAATCCCAGGGATTATATTTCTGTATTCTGTTGATATATTTCTCTATTCTAATGCTTCATGATATTTGTCAAGGTAATGAATTTATGACATAGTACCATGTGTTCTTTAACTGAACTGAACACTCTAGTAAAATGTATATCACATGACATGCATCCTCCTATACAAGGTTATTAACATTTAAAGCTTTACACCCTATATAAAAAAAAGAGAGAGGTAAACACATTTTAGGCACCTAGTATAACGTAGAAAACAGAGGATGTACCTGGCCAGGTTAAACAAAAATATGAGAAATATCACAGAAGACTGCAAAAAGCAGCCAAAAAGCACAGATATTAAATGAATACTTCATTTCAGGATTCAAGAAGGGAAACAAGAGGCAGGTGTCATGATAAAGGGGAAGTAGGGCAGAGTGGGCAGGACAGTAGACAAACACTTGGATATAAAGGGAGGAAGTGAATGGAAATGGCTGCTTTAGTAGGGATAAAACACATGGAGTTTTTTTCTTCCAGGATCCTCAGGAATCTGGACAGTGTGCTGGCAGCTCATTTCAATGAGATCTTCAACAGGCCACTGGCCAGAAAAAATGTATATGAGAATTGAGCCACAGTAAATGTATTACCCTGGTACAAGAGAGAGGCAGGATAAATCTGGTGAAATGCAGGCCACGAAGCCTAACTGCAGCAGCAGTCAAAGTCATACAAGATTCCTGAGGGAGTTGACTGGTTGCTTTCCTAGATAACAGTAATCTGCAACAACAAACATGGGTTTATTACCAGAAAAAGCAGTCAGTCAAATATGAGACAGCTCTATGAATGAGTTACAGGGGAATTTGACAAGTAAATTCCAGTAGCCATCACTTCCCTGACTTCACCAAGGCCTTGGCTTATTCCCACACAAGGGACTGCTAGGAAAACTTGAGAGGTTAGGGTTAATGAATATCAAGGAACTGAATTACTTCTTATTTGTATGGTAGGACACAGAATTTGATGGTGAGATAGATAGTGTCAAGAATGTGCAAAGTGGTTAGTTGACTACAACAGTGGCCAGCCTTTTGTCCAGTACTCTTCAGTAGCCTACTGGCTGCTCCAGAATGACCTCTCACTTTCAAACCATGAAAAACTAAAGTTTTACATAACCTCCCATTTTCTTTTCACAAAACAGTGGCTCTACGAACACCTGTACTATTTACCTAAATCTACCTTAAGGATAGGTTTCTAACTCAACATATACCTAGCCTATGTAATAAGTTAACACTACAAGTCAAAAAAAGGACTACACTTACTACCTTTAAGGCTAGTATTGATGACTGGATGAGCAGATGCAAATTTACATCTGGGTTATCATGTATGGCCCTGCTCAATTTTGAAGACGAATACAAGGGATAGAAAAGTGTGACAAGAGAACTATTATGTGTCTAATTAAAGGTGCACATGGATAGGCATCCCAGGGTCCCCATGATTTCTTGCTTAGCATTGTCCCTACATAGGTTCATAGGTAGGTACTAGGCTATCTGCCCAAAGGCATTTATAAGCCTAGCCAGAATGTGTTGGCTTTCGCCGCCCCCTTAGATTAGTTCCCTTTTCCTCTGTCCAGCAGAGCCACTGAAGTGATTGCTACATTCCTCCATCTTCAATGGTGGTTTACTTTACCTAGAGGCTGAGACCAGTTAAATGAATTATAACATTCCAGGCTGCATCCTACATAAACTCAGGCAGGAACTTGCAGCATCACTAGGCATCCTATTCAGCCAAAACCTGAGTACTGGCTTTGTCTCAGCTGAATGGAGGACAGCCACTGTCATCCCTTTACACAAAGGTGGAGTGTCAACCGAGCCGGGAAATTATAGACCCATCAGCCTAACTAGCCTGATCTGCAAGGTCATGGAACAGATTATCATGGACCTCATCGACAAAGACATTGGCAACCTCCAAACACTTGATCCCATACAGTTTGGCTTTGTCAAGGGAAGGTCACGTCTGCTAAATCTGGTCGACTTCTTTGAGACAGTCACCAAAGCCATGGATGAGGAGAACATGGTGCACACCGCCTACCTTGACCTGGCCAAAGCCTATGACACTATTCCCCACTCGGGCAGAATAGATAAACTCTCTCAACTAGGCATCAATCCATATGTTACCAGATGAGTAGCAAACTGGCTCACTGATAGAACCCATGTAGTCAAAATAGAAGAGGCCACATCAAGCAGTAGACCTGTAACAAGCAGAATACCCCAGGGTTTGGTCTTGGGGCCTCTGTTATTTGGGATATACCTTTCTGAGGTGCAGGCCAAAACCAGCGGATTATGACTGACCAAGTTTTCAGATGACTGCAAGCTGGGTGCTGTCAGTTCCCCTAATGATGTGGACATCCTCCAAGAGGGTGTCACTCAGACAAATGACTAGTGCCAGAAACATGGCCTCAAGTTGAATACCAAAAAATGCATCATCATCTCCTTTGGGGAGAGTGATGTCCCCAAACATTATCACATTAATAACAACGTCCTAAGCCTCAATCAGTCATGAGAGATTTGGGCACCCAGGTTGACAGCAACCTGACCTTTGACCACCATGTTGCTTCTGTTGCACAGAAAGCCTTCTACATAGCCCACCACATAAGTAAGGGTATCTTATCCAGGGACAAGTAGGTCATAACATCCATGTATTCTTCCCTTATAGGGCCCATTATCAAATAAAATGCCCCTTTCGGCATGTACCTCACAAAGCACATGCAGCAGCTGGAGAGACCACAGAGGTTCCTCACCAGGAGAATCCAGGGCCTCAAACATCCTATCCCTCTACTCAGTTTCATACAGACTTCTCAGAGGTGACCTCTGTCTGGTATACAAGGCATTCACAGACCTTGATGGGACTGCTGCATATCTGAAAGTCAAGTTCCACTCGAGTAACCTGCATGCACGGCCTCAACCTGGTCTGTGACATCAACAAGACTTGTTGGCAGGGCAGATTTGTGTCCCAGAGACTCCCCATCTATGGAATAGACTCCCTCTCCACATCAAACAGAGTACCTCTTTACCCCTTTTTAAGCACAGCCTGAATAACTGTATGGGAAACAGAAAATATACGGGTCTATATTAAATCAGCGAATGCTTAAAAAAAGCGAATGCAGATTTATCGACCCCATGTAAGTGAAAGCTTACAATCCCGAACACTTAGAACAGCAATTTTTTTCCCAGGGAAAAAAAATTGCTGTTCCAAAAAAGAAAAAAAAACTTTAAAACATTACATAAAGTGGGGGACTTTACCCCCACACCCCCCTACTTAAGTATACCAACTCTGAGATCGCACTACAGTGACAAAAATGGCAAAATAACAAAGGTGGCCAAGCGATTTCTTTCCCAGGGAAAGAATTTGCTTATATGCCGTTTCGGTATTTTGCTGTTTCATGTTTTCAAGTCTGATCAAGACGCATTCTTTCGAATGCATCTTCGATCATATAATGGGGAACCAAATATACCCCCTCGGATTCCCCATGTCCCTGCTGGACAGGGGCATCTGGTGCTGATTTGTTTAAACATGGGCTAAACTCTTGGCTAGGCTTATAAGGGCCTCAGGGCCAATAGCCTAGTAACCTCTTATGATCCTATGATCCTATGATTCTAAATGGTGTGAGCTGGACCATTGTCTCACTGGTGAAAGCCTTGTTGTATTAACTAATTTGCTAATTTTTGAAGACAAGCTGCACAGTTGTTACTTGGTTCTGCAGCCTTGGTGGATCAGAAGACTTTGTGCAGAACTTAAAATGTAAAGCAAGCACCTGTGATTAATGCTTAGTATGAAGCAGGAAAAAAGTTAAAAGCTGTACAGAATTACATTCTTTGTCAATACTCCTAATGTCATCATAAACCCAGGGTTTCAGAGTGTATTTAAAGAGCTTACAAATTTTATGTAATTTAACATCTGTCTTGGCTTTTGGATCTTATATAAAATGTGTCAGTTAACGTCTTCAAATACTCCAATGTTTCGTTTTCTTGATAACCAGTAAACTGAACATGTCGTTACTGACCATTTCCAAACACATTCCAGGCTGCAAGGCAAGGTAAGGCAAGGGTAAATGCAACATATACTGATATTTACTGCTGAGACATAGCTACTGTCATCTTCTTCAAATGCTTCAGTGTTGTTTTTTATTGATTATTATTATTACTAATATTATTAATATTATTTAATTAACAACAAAGAAATGAACTAGTGATCATGGGCAATTTCAGTCATAACCTAGACCACAAGCCAGTGGTAAATACAACATGTACAGATAATTTAAAGTAGACAGTCAGCCAGGATGTTTTTATTGAAACTGTAAAGAAACCATAGCACCTAGAGAAAACCCAGAAAAAAACATGCAAACTCTGCAGAGACAGTGGCTAGACACCAGGTGTGAACACCAGATCCTGAAGTTGTGATGTAGAAACTTAACCACCGAGCCATCGTGATTCCAGCTAAAATAAAACCACTGCCCAAATCTCCATGAATAGAGGGTGCTCTTAAAGACAGACACAGTGATATCAGTGATGGTGTTGCTAATGAGTTATAAATAGAACCCGTGTCCTGCATACTGGCTCAATGTAAGCTGATGCTTCTTGAAACTGCTACCACTCTTTAAATAACCTTTCATTTCTATTCTGTATAACTGAGAAAAACTTGCATAAAATTAACTTAACTGGGCATCCTTTTGGAAACTATATTAATGATAATCAAGCACATACACTTTGTTATTATAGGTTATACATATTTTTAGTTATTAAATGCGTTCTCCCAGCAGACAAAAGTGCCTCTTTCCAAGAGTGACCTGGGTGCATTGTTCTGGTTAAGGACTCGCTCTTAGATTTGCAAGTTGGATGGATGGAAATCAAACCCAAGATACCAGGGTCATATGTGCTATCGATTTATAGTCTTAATCGTCTATATTAAACTGCCAAGGAGTATGATCTGTTTTAAGTCATTACTTGTGAGAATGAGTAACATCCCCATGTCATAGTCTCTGTAGCTCATATTTCCTATGTCTTTTTGCACATAATGACCATAGTCAATCAGTATCTCTACTTCCTGTTTGAATGAAAGAGAGATTGTTCACTAATACATCACTCTGTTTCTTGCCTTGTATTTGGGCTGTCACCTGCTCTCTGTTTTACTTGACCAAGTCTATGTTGCATAGCTAATCACTGTCAAGATCGCCCCCCCCCAAAAAAAAATAAAACTTCTCTCCCTTCTACCCCTCAAGTCAAAAGAGAATTGTAATATTAAATTGTACAGGTACTGCGAAGGTTCTTTAAATAATTCATAATTAACACAACTGAGCTGATGTTCCTATACACATTTATAATAACTGCAATAAAATGAATCAAAGTAGCTCTGGTATACTTTATTAGAAATCTTCTGGTTAAATTAATTAGCAGACACTAGTAGAATTTTGAGTAGCTATATTGTAAGTGTAAAAATGTAAAGACATCACCATTCTGTCAAGTTCTTAAGCAATTTTATTCTAAAGAAGTCTTGTTAATGTGGGGAGACAAAACCTATAAATCTTTTATTAAGGAATATTTCCTGGATTCCTGGACTTTGGTTTCTTTACATTTTTACACATTAACCATTGTAACTAGGCTTTGTGGTTGAAAATGAATTAGCATAGCAATGGTCTGAAAGATCTCTGTTATTCCTTGTTGGAGAATATAGTTATGTTCCAAAGTCACTTATGAAAGAGAAACATTATTTTCACAATGGGCTTCATTCAGTATATAAACACTGTAATGTCCTAGTCATCATTCTTCTAAGCCTGGCAACTAGTAAAACCTTTTTGAGGACAAAGAGATGCAAGTCCACAGTCTGTATCTGAGTCCAAGTATACGATATTGATAAATAACAAGTTTACAGGGCCGATACATTCACTTTCTCATAACAGTGCCAAAAACAATGACATTCAACTCTTTTAGAATGAACTGCAGTTGTATGCAAGATATTTCACTAGGAGAAATCATTTGAAAGCTTAAAAATAAGATAATTCCACATCTCCTTCTATTTAAAGTCAATTTACTACATTCTGAAGTCATATAAATTTTAATTTGGGTGTTCTTTGCTTCCTTGTATTTTAGGAAGCATTCATTTTCTTAATCAGGACTTGTACATTAAGTTCAGGCTTGTAGCCATCTCCGAATCATGAGTGCAATAAGCCTCATGTCACACAAATTGCAAATGAAGGTTCCTGGATTCAAACCCAGATCCCTATGTCAAAAACTCAATAAAATCATTATGGTTTTCAGTGTTCATTACGCATGTCATTGTCATGTATGAACATGGCAGATAGGTTCAGTGCTAACTTTACCCCCTCTCTCACCCCCTAAAGGGCTCATCTCTATACCAGAAGAATGCAAAGTTCCTGTAATCATGACTGCACAGATAAAAAATACACTTTCCAAAGCCAAGAACACAGCACCCATGGGACCTGACAACATCCCAGGCTGCGTTCTACATGAACTACAGAACTAACTGGCACCCCACCTAAGTACCATGTTTAATCCTAGCCTCACTTCAGGCTTTGTGCCCACTGAATAGCGCACAGAGATGATTATCCCACTCCACAAACGGGGAGCCACCATGAACCCTGGGAACTACCACCCCATTAGCCTGATGAGCCTGATCTGCAAGGCTATGGAATGTATCACCATGGAACTTATAAACAATGACATTGGTAATCTCCAAACTCTGGACCCCACCCAGTTCAGGTTTGTAAAAGGCAGAT
Source organism: Protopterus annectens (assembly GCF_019279795.1). Taxonomy (NCBI): domain Eukaryota; kingdom Metazoa; phylum Chordata; order Ceratodontiformes; family Protopteridae; genus Protopterus; species Protopterus annectens. The sequence goes on along the minus strand of NC_056733.1, from coordinate 1,179,673,264 downwards.
CATGTCTCCTAAACCTGATAGACTTCTCTGAACTGGTCACCAAAGCTGTAGATGAGGGTAAGGTGGTTCACACAGCCTATCTAGATCTTGCCAAGGCTTTTGACACCATCCCCCACTCTGCAGATGACTGCAAACTAGGAGCCATAATTGAAACTCCTAACAATGTGGATATACTACAAAAGGGCCTCACTGAGACAGATTCCTGGTGTCAAAGCCATGGCCTGAAGCTCAATGCCAAAAAGTGTATTGTCATCCCCTTTGATAAAAACTCTGTACCCATGAACTACCACATAAGTGGTAGTCTAATTAACGCCGAAAGTGTCATAAGAGACCTTGGAACACAGGTGGACAGTAGTCTCTGCTTTGATAATCACATTGCCACAGTGGTCAGGAAATCCTTCTACGTGGCTCACCTCATCACAAAAGGTTTCTCATCCAGAAAAAAAGAGGTCATTGTTCCCCTCTACTCATCACTCATTAGAACTATTCTAGAGTACAATGCCCCCTTTTGGTATGTACCTCACAAGACATCTACAACAACTGAAAAGGCCACAGAAATACCTCACAAAGAGGATTATTGGCTTCAAACAGATGCCCTTCGCAGACTGTCTCAAAAAACTCCAGCTATACTCCGTCGCATATCGCCTACTCAGGTGCAATCTATGTCAAACCCAGAGCTATTGGACATGCTCCACTTAGAGAAATCCCAATCCCTCTGAGCTACATGCTCTAGGGACCTAAACCTTCTCACCACAATAAACAGAACATGCTGGAGGGATATATTCCTGTCCCAGAGACTTCCCATACTCTGGAACAGACTACCTCTCTATGATAAACAGAGCTCCTCATTAGCACTCTTCAAGAAAAATCTTGATGATTGGATGGGAAATAGGAAATTCACCCCAGGGATCACTTCTGTGGCTCTACTCGACAGGGGCACAGGAAAATAATTTTCTTGGGTGGCGAAAGCCAGGGTACCTTTTTGGCTAGGCTTATATAGGCCCTAGGGCTAATAGCCTAGTACCTACATATGAACCTATGAATTATAGATAAACTCACTAAACTAAGAATAAATCCCTATGTCACAAGATGAGTTGCCAACTGGCTCACTGACAGAACCCACACTGTGAAAGTAGCAGACTCCAAATCCGACTTCAGACCAGTGACAAGTGGAGTACCACAGGGTTCAGTCCTAGGTCCTCTCCTGTTTGGTATCTACTTCTCTGAAGTACAGGCTAACACAGAAGGTCTTTGGTTAATGAAGTTTGCAGATGACTGCAAACTAGGAGCCATAATCGAAACTCCTAACGATGTGGACATCCTACAAAAGAGTCTCACTGGGACAGATGCCAGGTGTCAAAGCCATTTCCTCAAGTTCAATGCCAAAAAGTGCATTGTCATCCCTTTTGGTAAAAACTTTGTATCCATGAAATACTACATAGGTGGTAGTCTACTTAACACCAAAAGTGTGATGAGATCTTGGGGCACAGGTGGACAGTAGTCTCTCCTTTGATAATCACATCACCACAGTAGTCAGGAAATCCTTCTACGTGGCACACCTCATCACAAAAGGTTTCTCATCTAGGAAAGAGGTCATTGTTCCCCTCTACTCATCACTCATTAGACCCATTATAGAATACAGCTCCCCTTTTGGTATGTACCTCACAGGACATCTACAACAACTGGAAAGGCCACAGAAATACCTCACAAAGAGGATTACTGGCCTCAAACAGATGCCCTATGCAGACTGTCTCAAAAAACTCCAGCTATACTCCATTGCATATCGCTTACTCAGATGCGATCTCTGCCTAAAATACAAAGCTATGTCAAACCCAGAGTTGTTGAGCATGCTCCACTTAGAGAAATCCCAATCCCTCTGAGCTACACGCTCTAGGGACCTAAACCTTGTCACCACAATAAGCAGAACATGCTGGAGGGATAGATTCCTGTCCCAGAGACTTCCCATATTCTCGAGCAAACTACCTATATATATCAAACAAAGTTCCTCATTAGCACTCTTCAAGAAAAATCTTGATGATTGGATGAGAGATAGGAAATTCACCTCGGGGATCACATCTGTGGCTCTGCTCGACAAGGGCACAGGAAAATAATTTTCTTGGGTGGCCAATAGCCTAGTACCTACCTATGAACCTATGAACCTATTCAAAATGAAAGAGAAGTGAAATGTAGTAGCTGATATCAAGGTGTATACTTCCTCTGTGTTCCCTTAAATATATAAATATGAAATAAAATTATGAAACCAATTGTCTCTGATAGTACTCCAAACCTTAAAGTAGTAAATACATTTAAGAATGTGCATAAATTAATCCAGATCAATATATCCTTAGACCCTTTTTATTTCTGCTATGTCAGCAGTATAACTATATATAATTCTTGGTAGTACATAGATAGAGGTGGGGCTGGATTACATGATAAGCATGCTAAACACCACATGAAAGATTACCTGCAAAAGCAAAATTAAGTTATTGTGCCCCATTTTGTCTGCCTAGATAGAAATGAGCTAAAAATATCTCTGTTTCAGTCTTTTCTTGCAAGACGTATTACAACAGGAGTTAAAGTGTAGCAGTGATAACACAGAAGAAGGCTATGAATTCCTCTGACTTATTATGATGTCTTGCTTTATACCACATCATAAAATACAGACACATTGGTAGGAAATAATACCTTTGAGTATCTATTGGCTTGGTAGGTGCTATCAATTGTTTGCCTATAAAGATTAAGAGATATTAAAAGTATAATGTTCCTCTCAGTCTAATGGTCTTGAGTTTGTTTTATTTATTCTAGCCGCTGGCAAGTTTGGAGAGCAATACCATTTTATTCTCTGCCAACCGTCTGCTCTTGATATTAACTGGTACTTTAGAGAATTCTTCCTCACGTTCTGCTTTAATTACTCTGCACTTAATTCGATTATGTTCTGCTGTCCTGATGTTTTTATCATCCTGTTTTTCCAATTTACACTCATGATGCACTTCCAGCTTATGATTACTCTAATGCATTCTGTTTTCCAAATAAACAGTGTTGAATTCCCTTATCTCTTCCTGAAGTATATCCGTCACAATATTTGTTTATTTTATCAGTAAAAACTAAAATACTGAATTACAAGTTGTTTTAAATGCTGTCAAATAATGGAGCTTCCAATTCCAGATTAGTACAGATAGAGTTTCCTTCAAGGGATCAGGAGTCCCTGGGTTGTCATTTTCATGAATGAATAGAGGCATGGTATCAGCAGAGAATGGAAAACAATCTATCCTGAAGGTCCCTAAAGTAATTATGTACTTCCCTTTCTAGGCAACAGTGGATATTTAAACACTGTATCTAACATCAGTAACTTAATAAGTCCCTATGAAAGGCTCCTGTTAGTCCGAATGCTTGAATAATTGTAAATCCTGTGTTAGGCGAGTAAAAGGTATTACATCATCCCTGTCTTCCACTGTCTTTGTGTTGTTTGAAGGTCTGTAGAAATATTAAAATTAGTATGTGGATTTAGCAGAAAATTGTCAGCACACAAATGGAAGGCAATAACATGACTAAGCAAAAATCTATACATTATGCACAGTGTCCATTTCTGCTAACTTGGGCTGTAGTAGCCTTGGATGTAGGAGTCAGTATCTACAAACTGAAAGAAAATGCACTTTTCAGGATGTCTGCTACAGCTACTCATTGTCATGCTATCACTACACAAAGCCAAAATCCTTCGTATATTGACTGATGTTTATGTATGCAACTTATATGATTATAAGCTTTCATGTTTCTGCTGTCTTGAATTACCCCTCCCATCGAAGCATGACGTTTTCTTCCTGGTGACTACTGATTTATGTAATAAAATGCCCTCCTGAAGCTATATCTGCACTTAAGCAATGCAGGGATTCAAAGTGCAAGTGAGCAGGTGTGCATGCAAATGCCTCCTGCCCTTTACAAAGTCAAAGCGGCATTTTCATCATGGTGTTATTCATTTTTCTTGAGATTTCATTTTTTGGAATAAGTTTCATAATGAAAAAAGTTAATTAGGCAATTGATTAATCGCTAATTAGGATGAACTATTATACTAGCTGAGAAACACGGTCAGTTTGCTATTTTTTTCCTACTTTTCCTACTTTCATTTTCAATTCAAATTATCCAGCACAACAGGAAGTGCCATAAAACATACACAACACAAAAACTGATTTCATTTCCAACAGTGTTTTACAAATAGTCACAAGCTTTCAGTAACTGCAAAGCGCCTTTTTACTTGCAAAATTCTATTCCATTTTACCAAGCTTGTATTCTCTCTCTGTAAAACCAGAATAGTGGGAGGACTGAACAAGGATTTAAACTTTCTAAGTAGCTATAAACTTTCAGTAGCTCTTCAAATCTCTACTCCCTCAGACCGTGTGTGTCATCTATGTAAGCAGTCTGTAATAGTAGGTGCTCTGAACAATGTTTACCGAGAAAAGCTATACAGATTGCAAACTTTAACTAAGTGACTGAAGCACAAAGCCTTTATTTTCATAATCTATTTCTTTCTTCTGCACCTTTGCTGTATGTGTGTACAATTTTGACATTCTGTAGCAGTCTATATAATTTGTTCAAACAGTCCTCCTTCCCTGCATGTTGACTGGCCCCCCAACTCTTGCTGTAGTGGCTGCTGTCATCTTCTACATATGAACCCTGCAAGGTAAGCATACCTCTCAACCTGTAGGTGCAAGAAATCTGGACAAAGACAAAAATAATGGGGGGGGGGGCAAAGTTCCAAAAATAGGGACAGATTTTAAACATTGCTCCTATAAACTTAAAAAAAGAAATGTTAGAATAACAGGTTTTACATTATTATGTATTTCCTGAAGGATATGAAGTCTGAAACTCAAATATCTGTCATTATTGAGTATTATTTAGTGAGTTCAATCCTCAATGGTTTGTCAGAAAAATAGAAGTTATGTTCTTACCATAACGTTCCATGTTAGTTGTCTTCTTCTCGCCTTCTTCTTGCTGGATGGGTTCGGAGCCGACCTCGGCTCACTGCCACTCTAAAAGCTCGAGAGTTGGTTCCACCGGCTCGAAGCTCCCCTTATATCCCACAATGCTAGGCGAGAGTTACCTCAGATCTCGTTTGTAAGCTAACCCCAGCTTATAAAAGTAAAAGAATAACTCTAAAACAGAGTCCACCTCTAACAACAGGAAGAAAGAAGGGTGACCTACATCCTGAACCGGGAAATATGCACAATAGCATATGCCTAAGAAAGAGGTGGTAGAAAGAGAGGTCACAATCAGAACTCCTCTAGGTCTGTCCAGGCCCGGGGGAAGGAGGGTGGGACGCAAGAAGAAGGAGAGAAGAAGACAACTAACATGGAACGTTATGGTAAGAACATAACTTCTATATGTTAAGTTGTCTATCTCGCCTTCATTCTTGCTGGATGGGACCGGGTCCCTAGCACCTTGTCCCGGGTGGCCTAACGGAACAGACTCCTGAGAACAGTGGAACCAAAATCAGCTCTATGCCTAGAAGCTAAATCCAACTTATAATGAGAAATAAAAGTGTGAGGAGTAGCCCAAGTAGCCGCTGCACAAATGGTGTCAATAGGCAGTCTGTCTTGGAAGGCTAAAGAAGTAGCCAAAGCTCTGGTGGAATGGGCTTTAGGTTTATTAGGCAATTTTTGGTGTCTAATTTCATATACAAGGGAAATCAAAGATGTTAGCCATCTGGATAATGATACCTTTGAAACTGAAAGTCCCTTTCTTCTTTCCGCATAGGAGACAAACAGCTGATCAGATTTTCTGAATTGTTTTGTTCTATCTAAGTAGTACCTCAATTGACGATGAACATCCAGGCAGTGTAATTTTTGTTCAGACCTATTGGAATATTCTGGAAAAAAGACAGGGAGGTCAATGCTTTGGTTTAGATTTGATGTCGAGACCACCTTAGGCAAAAAGGACGGGTTAGTTCGTAAGGATACTCTGTCCTTATGAAACAATAGATAAGGAGGTCGACAGCTGAGTGCTTGAAGCTCTGAAACTCTTCTAGCTGAAGTAATAGCTACCAGAAAAGAGTCTTCCATGATAGCAATTTTAAAGAACAGGAGACTGCAGGTTCGAAAGGGGGAAGAATCAAAGAAGCAAGTACTAAATTTAGGTCCCAAGGAGAAGGAGGATTTCTTATAGGAGGTCTGAGAAGAAAAACTCCTTTCAAAAAGGCTTTGCAAAGCTTGTGGGACATTAAGGTAGATTCAGAAATACCCACATGAAAGTTAGAAATAGCTGCCAATTGAACTTTAAGAGTAGAGGGAGATGAACCTGCATGGAAGAGTTCAGCTAGAAAATCAAGGACTAATTGGATGGAAGCAGTGAAAGGATCTATGTCCTTTTCTTGAGCCCAATATGTGAAGCGTTTCCACTTACTCAAATAAATCTTCCTAGTGGAAGATTTATGGGAAGCTATCAAAATATCTCGAACAGAGTGAGATAATTGAGGAAGCCTGGCTAAGGTTGGAACTGGAGGAACCAAGCAGTGAGGTTCAGAGAGGGGAGGGAGCGATGAAGCTGACCCGACTGATGGATCAAAAGATCTGGAACTAGGTCCAGATTCCACGGTCGCGTCAAAAGAAATTGATGTAGAAAGGGGAACCATACCTGTCGAGGCCAGTAAGGAGCAATGAGGATCAATGAGGCCTTCTGAGCGATAGCTTTCTGTATCACTTGAGAGATTAGTGGGAAGGGAGGAAATGCATACAGAAGTCCCCGGGGCCAAACTTGGACTAGAGCGTCTCTGCTGGGTTGGCCTGGTAAAGGGAATAGAGTGAAATATTCTCTGCACTTGCTGTTTTGGGGAGTAGCAAAAAGATCGCAGCAAGGTTGACCCCACTTGAGGAAAATTTCTCTCACCACAGAGTCTTTCAGAGACCACTCGTGAGGCATGAGGATTGCTCTGCTCAACTTGTCCGCAATTTGATTGGACTTCCCGGGGATGTGCGTTGCTATCAGAAACCGCCGAGAAGAAATCGCCCATTGCCACAGTCTGAGTGCTTCTCGACACAGGGGGTATGACCTGGTTCCGCCTTGTTTGTTGATGTACCACACTACAGACATATTGTCTGTCTGGATTGCAATCGTTCCCAAGGGAAGAGAGTCTTGAAGGGCTTGCAACGCTAAAAGCACTGCTCTCATCTCCAGAACATTTATGTGCAAGTGGCATTCGTTTGGTTGCCATGTGCCCTGGACCGTCCTGCCCTGATAATGCCCCCCCCCACCCGATCAGGGAGGCATCCGTTGTCAGAGTAGCAACCGGAGGGGGTGGAACAAAGGGTCTTCCCAACAAGAGCTGAGGGGAAGACATCCACCACATGAGATGATTTTTGCACGCTTGCATGATCATAATGGTGTGAGACATTGGAAGTTCCTGGTATGACCATTGAGTAAAGAGCATCCATTGAAGGATCCACATATGGAATCTGGCTAATGGAAGCAGGGGTATGGCCGCCATAATTCCCAACACTTTCAGAACTAATCTGGCTTTGATTCTGTTGTTGTTGAAAAGGAGTGAGACCAGTTTGTGAATGTCTGTTATTCTCTGATGTGTTAGTCTCGCAGACATGTCTACTGTGTCTAGATTTGCGCCTATGAAAGTAATAGTACGACAAGGCGACAAAACAGACTTTTCGCAATTTATTGAAATGCCTAACTTCTGACAAATGCGAAAAGTGTAATCCCTGGCCCTCAGAAGGAGATGCTTGGTGGGAGCTGTGAGGAGCCAGTCGTCCAAATATGGAAACACCTGGAATCCTTGTCGTCTCAGGTGAGAAGCTACCACTGCCATGCATTTGGTAAACACCCGGGGGGCAGTGGTGAGACCAAAGGGCAGGGCCCTGAACTGAAAATGACTGGTTCCCAGCCTGAAGTGGAGGAATCTTCTGGAGCGTCTGTTCATTTTTATGTGATAGTACGCATCCTGAAGGTCTATAGAGCACATCCAGTTTCCTTTGCCCAAAAGGGGAAGGATGGATTGTAGCGTGACCATCCGAAATCTTGTTTTCTTGACTGATCTGTTCAAGATACTGAGATCCAAAATTGGTCTCCAGTCCCATGTTTTCTTTGGAACTAAAAAGAACCTTGAGTAGATTCCGGATCCTTGCTGGTCTGCTGGAACTGGCTAAATTGCTCTTTTTGTAAGCAGTTTTGAAATCTCCAAAACCGCTAGATCCCTTTGAGCGGGTGGAACATCTGGAAGGGATTTTTTTGATTGATTTGGAATGCGAAGAAAGGGGATAGAATAGCCTTCGGAAATGATGGACTGTACCCATTTGTCTTGAGTCAGGGATAGCCAGGCTTCTGGGTACAGTGACAATCTTCCCCCGACTGCCTCCGAAGATGGGCAGTCGTGCAACACCTCAGGGATGCTGAAAGGGCTTGTCAGGGAAGGCTTCCCGATTGCCCTGGTTCTGCGGACCCCCTGCCCCTAGGGCGGCGTCTACCATTGTTATTCCGCCTCTGCCTCTGGCGAAGCGACTCTGTCGTCAGGCGAAGTCCCTTGAGATTGTTTACGGAACCACATCTTTCCACCTTTCTGGCCTTTGGGGTAAGGCCTAGAAGGAGTAGAAAAACGGACTCCGACGGCAGAAAGGGTCTTGCCATCAGTTTCGCACCTAGTCAAGGTTTCTTTCACTTGAGGACCAAAGAGAGATGATCCATCAAACGGGGAGTTAGTGAAAGACGTCTTGAAGGGGTCCGCGAAATTACATAGCCGCATCCAGGCATGCCTACGTAAGGCCACACCTGTCCCTGTGGCTCTACTCGCTCCATCAGCAGCGTAAGAGAGAAGGCGCATGGAGGAGTTGGTTATGGAGTTAAGGGTAGCCAGCTGCGTATTCATCTTATCTTGAAAACCCGCAGCTGTAGGGTCCTTTAACATTTCACTCGCTTCCTTGATCAAGTCCCTTTGAAGATGAGTAAAGTGGCATAAGTAGTTCAGCGAACGCATGGTAAATGTCGCTGACGAGAACATCCGCTTCCCGTACCTGTCCATGGACCCAGATTCCTTGTTAGGTGGATGGACAGGTACTGAAGGATCAGCTAGCTCCTTCTTAGTGGCAGCAGCTACCACCATAGCATCCACAGAAACTCCTTTTGTTAAGAACTGTTTGTCTGCTGGTGCCGTTATGAACTTGGAGGGTCTCCTGGGAGTGGGGTCCACTGAATCAGGAGCCGTCCATGCCTTCTTAGCAACCACCTGCATGAGGGGGTCAAAGGGGGGAGACACCCAGGAGGTGGAAGGGCGAGAGCCAAACGCCTCAAGGTACACAGATTCATCCTCCGAAGGGTTAAGGGCTGGCCAATTTCCCTCTGTTTCAGGATCTCTAGTATGTCTGCAAATGAGACATCTTCAGAAGGGGAACGGGGAACCCTCAGAATCATCCAAATCTGTGTCAGGCGTGATGGACTCAGGTGAGTCAATGTGTTTCCTCTTACACTTCCTCTTCCGAGGGGGCTCTTCTGCCAAATCAGGAGAGGCCTCGGAAGAGGATGAAATCCCACAGGGGTTCCTGAGGAGCTGGCTCTCTGCGGTCCGGGATGAGGGAGTGAGTCGACTTGACCTGAGGCACCGTGAGGGAGGCGGACGGAGCCGACTGTGGAGTAGAGCCAGGCTCTAACACACTCTGCATGACCTCGAATGCACCCCTGTCAGGCAAAGCCAGAGGTCCCCGCTCCGAGAAGCTAAGAACCTCCCTCGGCACCGACAGTGATGGCTCCGAGGCCGATGTCGGAGCCGAACTCACCAGCGCCGAAGCACCGAGAGGGAGAGGGGGGTCGGACAAGGGTCCGATGCCACTCACCCCCTCGGAGCCGACGAGGGAAGTCCGGCGCCGAGATTCTTCCAAAGAAGAAATCGGAGCCGACGACGGAGCCGAGAACAAATGTATCGGCTCCGACGCTATCACAGTCTCGGTTCTGACGCGACCCGGCTCCGAGCTCAAGAGAGTCGAAGGAGGAATATATTGATGGACCAGGGCAGGCATCGACTGTTGAGTCGGGCTCTGAAGCATCTGGGCCAGTGCCTCGGACTTAAGAAGTCGACTCACTACCCTCTGAAGGTCATGATCAAACAGCCTCGATGACCTAGAGGAGTGAGATCTTTGGCTCCGTTCAGACAGCAGGGGAGATCCTGGAGCCGAATGAACGGAGCCAAGAGATGGTGACCTGGACCTCTTCCTAGTTGTCGGCTCCAAAGGTCTGGTCGGAGCCGACACGGGAACTTCTAATACCTCAGCTCCGGCCGGAGCCGAGGGAACCACAGAAACTGTGGACTGAGACTCATCGGCTCCAGCCGGAGCCGATGTAGGCAGAGGTTTAGAAACCTTAGGTCTCGGCTCAGTTGTCGGAGCCGAAGACCTAGATGCCTTAGAGGGCTTCCCTATAGAAACAGAAAGGGAATCCTCTGGCTTGAGTAAGCCCCTTAAGATCAATTTATTTTTTCTTTCCTGCAGGACCCTGGGGCTGAAGCCATGGCACACAGCACAGGAGTCCTGCAGGTGCAAAGGTCCCAGACAGTAGACACAAGAAGTGTGAGCGTCTGTCAGAGACATTTTCTGACAGCACGCATCACACTTCTTGAATCCGGAGACCTTTGCTTCCTTAGACATTTCTAAAGGTGTAATCAAACACACACACAAACACACTAATTACACCCTGTCAAGTTTAAATTATAATAAAACACTAACTAGGTTTTAAAATAAGAAATAATGCACACACTCCACTAGGGAAAGTAGAAAAGGCCTGTAGGCCCAAGGGAAGAACCTAAAGTTCTTGAGGGAAAAACGGAATTTTTAGAAGGGGATAAAATTTCTCTAAATTAAGGGAAATAAGTAAAATATTAAAAATAAAGGGGTTTTAATAGACTAATTTACACAAAAAAGTCACTTACCAAGAACCGGTAGAAAACCAACACCTCGATAGCTGTAGCGGCAAACGAGATCTGAGGTAACTCTCGCCTAGCATTGTGGGATATAAGGGGAGCCTCGAGCCGGTGGAACCAACTCTCGAGCTTTTAGAGTGGCCGAGTCGGAGCCGAGGTCGGCTCCAAACCCATCCAGCAAGAATGAAGGCGAGATAGACAACTTAACATCTGCAAATTTTATGAGGAACAGACGAAAAATATAAGGCGAAAATATTGGCAATTGAGAGGTATGAGTAAGCAACAGAGCAAGTTATTGTCTGACTGCAGGATTATTTATTTATTTATTTTTATTTATTTTACATTTGTTAACTGGGATAGTCCGACTGGATACATGTCCATTTTCAGCGGAGGCCCAGGGAGAAAAGCTCCAAGGAATAGACAGAAGAAGCATTACATAATACATGATAAACACAGTTTATAGACTCTCTTCAGAGAAGCCAGTTATACAGTCTCTTAAAAATAAGATTTCATGAGGTAAAAACCTAAAAATATGAAGCAGCACAGTTGCAAATGAATAATATAAGCACACAGTCATAGGGAGAGAGCTAGTCAAGCTTGGTGCAAGAACATAGCCAGTGCGATTTAAAATACTGTTTGAGACTTTTCATGATTTTTGATTTGGTGTCTTTAGAAAGCCATGGTGAAACTTTTGTTTTAGTTCTAATGGAGCGAGCAGGAGCATAATAATTAAGAATAGCAAGGAATTTGTTATTAAAGTGGACAACAGCTTCTTCCAAGGGAAGTGTTTTAGGACTGACCAATTGCATGATTTGAGTTTGCCTTGGAATTTGGTAGGGTTAAAGTTCTTATTGTTTCTCACTGTTCTGAGGGTTGGCTGGTGGGGGTTAATAGCTTTATGTTTAATTATACAGGTATGAAAGTGATCACTTAGGTTATCACGGAGGGTCCCTGACATATGCAGTTGGGGATGACTATTTATGAGTATCCAATCTAGTATACTTTCTTTATGATTAGGTCTGAATATCCTGGTGGGGGTGGATATCATCTGTGTAAACTCATATAGGTTTACATGGGTGGTCGGAGATTCCGAGGAACAGGTGTTCCAGTCTGTATTGAAATCTCCAAGTACTATGGTTTTGTGAGGGTAGGAACTAGATAACCAGTGGAGGATATCTTCTAGGGTAGTTGTGTTATTCTCTGGGGGATATACATACAGACAATATTTACATGTTTGTTTTTATTAATTTGCAGTTTGGTAGACAGAATTTCTGCATTATTAACTTGGGGTGGTTGTATGAGGTCCATAGTAACATTTAGTGTAGATTTATAGAGTACAACTACCCCAACTCCCTTCCTGGTAGTGCAGTCTAGCCTAAGTATGTTATACCCAGGTGGTAATCCTCATTATCTGAAGTTGATGGTTTTAGCCAGGTTTTGGTTAGACATAGTATATCAGGGGAGTGAACAGATAAGATGGCATACAGGTTATGTACCTTATTGTTTATGCTTCTAATGTTTAGGTGACAGGTCAGGAAGGAGTTGGGGGCCTATTTATTGATAGCGTTTTGGTAGGTTATTAGTACAGGAGTTAGATTTATCAAGAGTGGATGGGCCAGGGTTTGGGTGGATGTCCCCATCCATTGTGAGGCTATAGTGTAAGCTTATTATAAGCTTCAAGAATTTATTTATTAGTTTTTGGTAGTGTTTGGATTTAGAGCTGATGCATCTGGAACTTACCTACATAAACCTTTACTTGTCTGTCTATGAATCTAGTTAGTTAGTTTACTAACCAAGTAAGTGAACAAATTGTTTTAAACTATAAACTAGGCCAAAGCAGAAAAAACAAGAAGTGTGTAGAGCAGCACAGGATTACATACCGAGGTTTATATAAAAATATTACACAGCCAGTTACATAGTAAAATACATTAAAGTATATGGAGATTATTAAACATTTAGAAACTAAGATAATAATGTAAAAAGCAGTAACAGACCAGTAAAACATGCCTGACTTATTATCTAAAAACCTGCATAGTCTCATGCAGAGCCTCAGTACACATAAACAAGGAAGGAATAATACTTTGCTCCAAAAGCAATGACGTGAGTAAGAGATGGATGGACATTAAACGAGTTTATGGAGCATGCACAGCAAATAAATGAAATACAGAAAACAAGGAGGAATTAGACCAAGAAAACAGCTGGGAGAATCACATCCCTCAGACAGGATTCAGGCCAGCAGGTAATTAAAGTAGTACAAGACAAGGTAAACTAAAATAACTGCCCACTTTGCTTTCAGTTAAAAAAAAAAAGTACTTTATGGTGATATTTGCAATCCCTATACAGTATTATATTGTCTGTCTTGCAAATAGGCTATCAACAGAATGCCTCAGACTATAGGCCTCACTCAGATGCCAATTCTAGCTCTGTTCTGCAGGTTACTCTTTCAGGTAAACTCCATAAATATGCCCCATTTCATCCATCACATACCATATCTCCGGGATCTTCAAGTCAGTCCCTGCTTGCTACTTTCTGAACCTTCAAAGTGCTCCATCCTTCTGGTATATTGTTTGCAGGTAACCTCCTCATATACAGCAGTGATAGGTAATTGGTGCCTCACTGGCAGACTGATATAATGATTTTCTGACTACAACTATGGGAAATGTCCTCCATGCAAGTCATATGTCATGCATTTAAAGGCATGCAACACACTTTGGAACACTCAACATGTTTCTATAGATAGACAGAGAGAGGGAGAGAGAAGAGACAGACAGACAGACAGACAGATAGATAGATAGATAGATAGATAGATAGATAGATAGATAGATAGATAGATAGATAGATAGATAGATAACAGGTTGGCTAAGAAAATCTCTGGGGTTAGTGGTGATTCTGCTGGCTTGTTCTGCTTTTTTGACAGACATTTCAGGCAATGAATTTAAGTAATTCTGGAGACAGTATCCAACTTTGACAGGTTGCAACCATGTGGAAAACGACTGTATCCAGCTTCTAGCAATTCATTCTTTTTGTTGCATTACTTTTATATGTAGCCTTCTCACCCTCACCTACTCTATTAAATACACCTCTTAAACTTAATCCTAGCTCTCTTAGACATAAATTTTATTATAACAGAGCTAAAATACATACACAGTTAGGCCATCCCTATCCCCCAGACTCTCTCTCCACTCCCAAACACTAAATAGTTCTGCGGTCACCAGTTCATGGGCGTATACCAGCACTCCCTCATTAAGCCTTGGATTATGATACCTATTGTCTCAAAACATTTACAGTGAAAACAGAGCCCATCTTCGATCAATTCAAATTGTAATTCATCCACCTAATATTGTTGCACTCTCCTCATGCATTTTGTAACACTTGCTACCATAACAGGTTGTAGGATAGGCACTGTATGTCAAACAACATTTGTGCAGCTTATGAAACATCCTTTAATAATGCACTTTGTGAAAGGCAAAATTGTGGAGTGCTCCCACTGGAAAATAAAAATTCACACCTTTCCTAACTCTAATATCCAATAGTAATACAAATAGAGAAAAATACTCTAATGGGAATTAATTCAGGCATATATAAATGGGCATATAAAGATTTATGTTGCCCTAGTCTATACCCCACATCTCTTCTTATCATTACACAAGCATTAAAACCTGTCCTTAAACAAATAGGCAAGCAAATGATCATAAATTACAATTCCTCTTTTTAAAATGAGTTAAATAGATTTTTTCCCTACACAATTTTACTCAAATAGCTCACAAAGCAACAATCCCAAGGGCTTTCTGCTAGATGTTGTGATTAATAACATTCTAAATAAGTAAAATAGTTTCAGTTAAAATTCTTCTTTAATCATTGACAAAGTACTGGTTTTGCATAGGGGCCTATAAAAACAATACATTCTCTCCAATGATAATAAACAATATAAATATTTCACAATTTTCAGACATTCCCCCGAATTTATTATTCCACGGAGGCGGCCGTCTAGGAGCAGGACGGCAGCGTGCCATGCATAATAATGAGGCGTGCTGCCTGAGCTCTTAGGCTTACATGGAGCGTGTAAGAGTGCAGGGGGCGTGAGAGCAAAGCTCTCGGAATCTACACACCCCCGCAATGAAGAACAGCAGAAATGGGAAAGAAATGAGCGGGACCACTCATAGGTGTCTGCACATCCCCACCAACAGTCCCCCTTGTGTACAACAGCAACAGTATACATAAATAAAATGAACAAACCTTTTTTTTTTTTTAAATCCCATGAAAGCTAATCTTAGGTGCGTGGGTGTGCCCATTGCTTAGCTACGGTTAATGCAGCTTAAATGGCTGAAGAGGATAACAAGGAAGATATATGCAAATGAAGCAGCATAGCAATAGTGTAGAAGGCAGAGCATTCGCGTTACGAGCAGGCATTCCCAGTTCGAGTCCCACTGTAGTAGACTCCATTTTCCATGGCAAAGCACGTTATGTGTAATATTTATGTTGCATAACCCACTAAATAACATATTTTTATGAACTGGAGTACTGCAGTAAATGCACATGTGAGGTGTCAGTGTCATAATGAATAAGGCACTAGTAAGCAGGTTTAAGCACAAATAAGCAGTGGTAAGCATATTTAAGCACTAGTAAGCGGGCTTAAGTCCGTTTGCACAGCGGTAAGCAATGCCCACAGTGGTTAAGCAGTTCTAAAGCTAACTCTCTGTAAGCAGATGTAATGGCAGGTTAGCATTGCTTACCGTCACACAAACCCACACAAACCCCGCTTACAAATGCTCAAATTGCCTTAATCACTCTGTATCTAATGGCCCTTGTTCTGCTCATCAACAAAATAAACAGCCATGCAGGTCTCGATCCCAGGATCCTATAGACCATAGTCACTGTACTTAACCACCAAGCCATCACAGAAGCACAGAAGAATGAGGCATCAGAAAACAAGTCTTCACCATAATAAAACCAAAATGAACCTGTGAAAGGAATCAGTATACAGGCATATGTTCCATAACCCACTACATAACATAAATATGTGAACTGGAGTACAGCAGTAAGGCCAGAAGTGAGGTGTAATTGTAATAGAGTGTTGAATTGCGCCTTGTTTGCTGTGGCATAGACTGGATTCAGGCCTGCTGGATCTAGCTTTGTTTGTGTAACTTGAGCACTAATCCAGGCATTCTCTAAAGTATTCAATTGTATTTATTACTGCTTGGTAGTAACTTGATTAAAGTGTAGCTATCATTATAAGTCTTTTGGATTAAGCACATGGGCTTCAGACCAGTTGTTTTACATTAGGAAGGTTTGTGGCATGCACTGTGGTGGCAGGACAGGTAGCTTTCATCCTTCTAAGTTGGGAACTGCTGATTGAGAGCCCAGTGTCTGTTATTCTTAAAGTATATCAGTTCTGGTTTAAGCACTTGGGCTTCAGGCCAGTTATTTTACATTACGAAGGTTCGTGGTCTGCACTCTTGTGGGAGAAGAGGCTGGACTCTGCCCTTCTGAGCTGGGAATTTCTGGTTAAAGGTTTATAGTGCCTGAATATTTGAACTGTATCTTACTGAAATTGGTACACCTTGTTTGCTGTAGCATAGACTAGATCCAGGCCTGCTGAATCTAGCTTTGTTTATATGCTTGTTGTTTGTTTGCTTGTTATTTCCTGGAGCGCTAATTCCACCTAATCTGGCTTCTCAGCACTTCTGTGGATCACTAGTGATATCTGCATTGCTTACTGTACTTATTTCCTTGTTTCACTTGAAAGAAAGTTACTGTTTGTCATTTTGCATTTAAGTTACCTGTAACACATTGCACTTAAGTTACCTGGCACTTGCTCACTAAAGCAATTATATAAGTCAGCACTAAAAATTAAAAGCACTATACCCTCACTCCCCACTGGCCCTTGTTTTCAATTATTAAGGAATTCCCAATATTATTCTAGCATGTCCAAAGGTCAGTTGTCAATCTCCTCTCGGTCCAGCTGGTGAATCTGGGAATCTTGAGGCAATGTTACAACTGCCTCATGTACACAGACAACCCTCTCCTCCTCCCAACAAATTCCAACACATGTGAGAGATGCAACCATATAGCCAAACTGGAGGCGAAGCTCTCTCAACTCAGTACTGGCATAACCAGTCAGGAGGAGAAGGAAACCACACTCACTACAATTCCAGTCTCACATAGACCTACCATGACAGCAAACCAAACACATAATGACACAAAAACATACTGGAGGCTCTAAATAAAGATCTGCCTAAGCAGCAGAGACCTCAAAGCAGACACCCAAGCAACCGCTACCCCAAAACAAAACACGTGCAACACATATCTCACAAAGTCAGTGTGCCGAACAGTCACAGCCCTTAAGACTAAACAACACATCTGATACACTTGTAATAGGTGACTCTATCGTCAGGCACACTGGCGTCCCACTCACCAGGCTGAACAAGGAGAGGGTCACGGTGAGCAGCCTGTCGAGCTAGGATCTGCCACATAACACAAGCACTCAGGTCACTCCAAGGCAAGTACAAATATGACTCAGTCATTGTCCATGCTGGTGTGAATGACCTGAGACGTACCTCCCTGGACTACATGAAAAGAGACATAAGGAGCTCTCTGAGCATGTAGCCCAGGCCGGTATGACCCTGACCTTGAGAAGCATCTTACCCTCACCAAGAATGATGCCACAATATGAAGACAAGATGATCAATTTCAACAATTGGCTTAAGTACTGGTGTCATTCAAAGGGGATCCAATGCCTGTCAGCTTGGGATGATATGCTCGACAAGCCACGATGCTTCGCTAGGGACGGCTTGCACCCATCACCCCTGGGCTTTCGGATATTGGCAAAGGCTCTTGCTACCCCCATAGTGCCTTTTTTAGGCAAGGCTCAAAAGACAAACCCACCTCCATAGGTATCACAAGGGATAAGAAACTAAGAGTAATGCTACTCAACGCCAGAAGTCTAAACCTCAAGATGCACGCACTCGAAACTCTCCTTAGCATGGAGAACATTGATATCTGTGCACTAACAGAAACCTGGTTCAGGGCTCCCGAGAGCACCCCAGCACTACCAGGTTATACCTCATACCATGCTTTTCGGCCCCAAAACTTGGACCAAACCACAAAAGGAGAGGGAGTATCGATATTCATCAAAGATACCCACACCTCCAGGTTGGTGGCAAAGCACGAAGCATCAGAGACTATCCATGTGCAACTAACAGTGGGTAAAACTGCCTTCCAGTTTATAGCCTGCTACAGACCACCCTCCCAAACCCAGGAACCCCACTCGGCCTTCCTGAGAACACTGGAAAATATGAAGGTCTCTCCAAACACCATTATACTGGGCGACTTCAACTACCCAAACATAGACTGGTAGCATTACTCTAGCTCCAACACCCTAGCCCAAAGGTTCCTAGAATTTATAAACTCAAATGCTATGGAACAACTTGTTACCACTCCCACAAGAGGGGAAAACATACTGGACCTGATCATCACCAACATGGGGACTCTATGCTCCAGACCAGAAGTGTATCCCTCACTGGTAAGATTAGACCATAAACTAATCTCACTGGATATTCACATCCGACCCCACCCACTGCCCAGAAAACCACAGTGAAAAACATCTCTAAAACAAATTTCACATTCCTCAAAACCGAGATGGAATCCTTCAAAGCCCCCGGGCCTGTGGAAAATACGGCCCAGACCGCAGAATCCTTTATAAACGCATTCTATGAACACCTTCAGGAATGCATGGATCATGCGATCCCAAATAAAACCAAGACCCAATCCTCCAAAGGCAGACGTCCTGTTTGGTGGACCCCAGCCATAAACAAACTATGCAATAGAAGGAGGAAGCTACTAAATGATAGAGCAAAATCCCAAAAAGGGAAGGCATCACTGATCAGTATTAGCAAAAAACTATGGGCACTCATAAAATTGTCTAAGGCCAGCTTCGAGAGAAAAATTGCACAGGACACTAAGAATAATCACAAGGCTTTCTTTAGTTATGTTAGGAACCTGGGTGGTAATTCCTAGATATGCTCAGAATTAGTCCAAAATGACAAAAAATACACTGAACCCACAGACATTGCCAACATCCTAGCTGACAGGTTCAGTGCAAACTCCCCTCCCACCAAAGGGCAAATATCTATCCCAGCAGAGTGCTGCCCCTGACATCTCAGATGCTCAGGTAAGAGCCGCCCTCTCCAAAGCAAAAACACAGCATCAATGGGACCAGACGGTGTCCCGGGCTGCGTCCTACATGAACTCCAAGAAGAGCTAAACCCAAACATAAAACTAATGTTCAATCTCAGCCTTACTACAGGATATGTGCCCAAAGAGTGGCGTACAGCAACAGTGGTCCCTCTCCATAAAGGTGGTGCCTCAACGGATCCTGGAAACTATCGCCCCATAAGCCTGACTAGCTTGGTCTGCAAAGCTATGGAAAGGATCATCATGGACCTCATAAATAAAGATATTGGGGACCTACAGACACTGGATCCTACCCAGTTCGGCTTTGTTAAGGGCAGATCCTGCCTCTTAAACCTGGTTGATTTCTTTGAAACAGTCACCAAGGCGGTTGACGAGGGGAAGGTGGTCCACACAGCCTACCTGGACCTCATAAAAGCCTTTGATACAATACCCCACTCAGGCATTATAGATAAGCTCACCAGCTTAAATATAAACCCCTATGTCACTAGATGGATTGCAAACTGGCTCAAGGACAGAACCCACATGGTTAGAATTGCTGGAGCCATGTCAGACTCCAAACCAGTTACAAGTGGTGTCCCACAAGACTCAGTCCTGGGACCTCTCTTGTTCGGTATATATTTCTCAGAGGTACAGGCCAACACGGAAGGACTGTGGCTGACCAAGTTCACAGATGACTGCAAACTGGGTGCCATAATCGACTCTCCAGCCGACACAAGCATCCTCCAAAAGGGCCTCATAGAAACAGACAACTGGTGCCAGAGCCATGGCCTCAAGCTAAATGCCAAAAAGTGTATAGTCATCCCCTTTGGCAAAAACAAAGTGCCCACAAATTACCACATAGGTGGTAATCCATTAAGTACAGAAGAAGTAATTAGGGACCTGGGGACCCAAGTTGATAGCAATCTCTCATTTGACAACCACGTGGCCAAAGTGGTTAGAAAAACATTTTATATAGCCCACCTAATCATGAAAGGATTCACATCTAGATCAGGGGAGGTCATCGTGCCTCTTTACTCATCCCTCATCAGGCCCATAATTGAGTACAATGCCCCTTTTGGGATGTACCTTACCAGACACCTGCAGCAACTGGAAAGACCCCAAAAGTACCTCACCAAGAGGATCAAAGGGCTCAAACAGATGCCATATGCTGCCCGGTTAAAGAAACTCCAGCTCTACTCAGTGGCATACCACCTGTTCAGAGGCCATCTGTGCCTGACGTATAAAGCCATGTCCAACCCGGAATTAATGGACATGCTGCACCTCAGAAAATCCAAATGCCATCGAGCTACGCGCTCGAGAGACTTGAACCTCAGCACTGAAATAAATAGGACATGCTGGAGGGACAGATTCATAACCCAGAGGCTCCCTTCACTCTGGAATAAAATCCCAGTCCAGGTTAGGCAGAGTCCCTCATTGACTCTCTTCAAGAGGAATCTTGATGAGTGGATGGGAGATCATAGGTTTACACCGGGTATCACTTCTGTGTCACTGTTAGACAGAGGCACAGTATACTAACCTCGAAAAAGGGCATAGCAAAATAAATTTAAAATGGGTGGCGAAAGCCAAACACATTCCGGCTAGGCTTATAAATGCCCTAGGGCAGATAGCCTAGTATGAACCTATGAACCTATGAAGTCCCCAATAAAACACAAGGACCCCATAAAGTGTACGTACGCATTAATCATGGATACCAGGCAGATATATAAGATGTAATGAATAAAAAAATCAATGCTAAAAAGAAAATATAATGCAAAGTCAAATGTAAGCAACACTAAGAATGGCACAGGCCAGCATACGAGGTGTAAGCAATGTGCACACCAGCTAACTCATTGTGCCCAGTGGTATACCCCTTTAAACAATGCCAACCTTAGGTAAGCAGGTTTGCCCATAGTTTAGCCTTTTCAAAACTGGCCAATCACGGAAAAGTGTGGGAGATCAACCCTACTTAAACACAAGAGGCAGGAATACATCTCATAACTGGTTGTAGCTTTCACTTGCAAGAACTATGGCAGTAAGGGGAGAAGGTGTGTGCTTTCTGGTGCAGCGCTGGTGCATCCAGGAGTCCAAGGTCATGGCAGGACTCCTTGTCAAAGACCATGATCAGAGACTGCTGCAGGGCCAGTACCAGGGCTCCTAATATAAGGTAGAGACCTGGGACCGTCTCGCCGGTGACCTCACTAGTGACACTGGCATACCCCGAACTGGTGAGCAGGTCAGGCACCACTATGCCGACCTGAAGCGGTGTAAGGGGGACCTCTTGGAGGAGTGGCTCCAAGAGGCTAGAGCTGCAGGGGATGTTCCAGCCCTGTGTAAGTATCACCCCAGTAGGTATGTCATGGATAGGTATGGCTAAATATTCCTCTTAAGTCCCCCACAGCTGCAATGGAGCGGGCCGCGAACCAGGAGGCCCACATCAGTCGCCTGGCGAGGTTGCGAGGCAAGGCAGGTCAGTAATACTCTTGCATTTACTGTCACAGGAAATAAAACTAAAAGCAGTGGTAAATTAATTGCCTGTATAAAACCTGTATTGTTCAAGGCAAGTACTGCATACACTAGAGAATATGGCAGGAAGAGTCTCATATTGTTTGTATGCAATAAAAGTGTAATAGCCTGACAAAACAGGTCTAACTGCTGGACTGCATGTGTATATTCTGGTATTATATGGTAATGTAGATTTGCAATCATGTAATAGTACTGTTGTATTAAGCACTGTTACCCACACCGTGCACCATAAATTGAATGTGTAGGAATGCCAGTATATGACAGGTGTAATCCCCAGAGGCCATTTAGTACAACTGAGAGACACATGGACAGTAAAGAGGGAAAATGCAGACAAGAAAAACCGAATAGCACATGCAACTGAGATGTGCACTGTTGTTTTTTAGCACACACAGCCACGGTCCGATTCCTGCCAGTGGTAGTTGTCTACATACAGAATTATACCCCACAATTGTACAGATATGTCCAGAATATCTATTAAAGTGGCCCATATCTGTTGCCTATCAAACTGTCCCCCTCGGAAATCAGTGGGATGATCCCAGACATACAAGCAGCAAACAGGAAATACAACTGATTGACACACATCTATGAGAACAAAGCTGGCATACTAGCAACTCCCCAATACCTTATGTGACTAAGAAGCCACGTATGTCCCATTTACAACCCACCTTGTCAAGCTTTGGTCAGAGTGTGTACAGTAACAGAGTGAGATGTATGTGCATAATAGTAATGTGGAATCTGGTAATGTGTGTTGGAGCATTCAGGTAGTGCTAATAAACATTCCTCCCACAGGTCTGTCAGATACCAACACTGTGCCCAGAAATACAAGAATGATACCCAGTACTGGTACTGTTCACAGTGGTATTGTATGGCATTGCGACTGATGCAGTTGCTCTGAATAATGAGGTATTACACATCACTGTTGCCCACACTGTCCTACAACATATAACTGTCTAGGAAATCTGTATAAGAGTGTTGTAATACAAGGTCAGAATGCAAAAGCACAGGGGATTAATAAGACAAAAAGCAGATAGGAAATATACAGCAATATCTATATAGCAAACACAACTGTGATTGACAGTGTTTAAGTTGTAGCAGACACAGCCATGGTCTGAATCCTGGGAGTGGAATTAGGCTGCATATAGAATCATACCCCACAACTGTACAGATGAGGCCAGAAGTTTTATTTATTTATTTATTTATATTTGTTGACCGGGAGTGTCCGACTGGATGAAGGTCCATTTTCAGCAGAGGCCTGAGGAGAAAAGCTCCACAGTTAAAATAAACAGACAGTAGTTACATTGGATTACATAGCGATTAACAATTTACATAGCAATTGCTTACAACATATTTACAGATGAAGAACATAGTACATCAGTAGACAACTAGAATCTTTATCTGTGAAGTACATAACAGACATTAACAAATTTTATAATAAAAAAGTTCCTGCTGTATAATAAGTACTAGGCTTATGAGCATCTGAGCTTGCTATAATCAAGGTAGTTAGTGGAGTGGAAAGAAAGGTAGTGGTTGGATGGGGTGGGTGATATTAGAGTGGGAGTTGCAAGGGCATAGCCAGCATGTTTTTAGGTGCGCTTTTTTTTGAAGTGGGTGCATGATGGTATGGAGGTAATTGTGGGTGGGAGGGAGTTCCATAATTTGGCTATGGTGCAAGAGAGTAGTGCTTCACCCGCAGAGTTATTGGCTTTAGTGATCTGCAAGTGATTTTTGTTGCTGGATCTTAGTGGTCTGGTGGTGCGATAGGGTTGAAGTAGATTCTGGAGGGATGGGACATTTAGTGGATGGTTTACTAGATTGTGGGCGAGTGAGAGTTGATACCACTGAAGAAGGTGAGGGAGTTCAAGCCAGCCCAGTTCAGCAAGTGAGAGACAGTGGTGACTATGGTAGGATGCCCCTGTGGCGAATTTGGCAATTTTGTTGTAGCAGGTCTCCAGCTTGTTTAGATCGCATTGCCTTAGGTTGGTATATATTGGAGAGGCATAAAGTAGGGTGGAGATAAGGTGGAGAATGTCCAGTATATGGGACCATATCTGCTGCCAGTCCCCCTGTCCCCCTGGTAAGTCTGTGGGATGATCCCAGATGTTTAGCCAGCAAACAGGGAATACAAGTGATTGTCAAACATCTATGAGAACACACCTGTTACTGTAGCACCCCCCCCCCGAAACTGTTAGGAGAGTAATATGTCAAGTATGTCTTATCTACACTCCCAGGTTGTCAAGCTGTGACCAGAGTGTGTACAGTAACAGAGTGAGATGTATGTGCATAATACTAATGTGTAATCCGGAACATTGTGTGGCAACAGTCAGGTAGTGCTAACAAACATTGCTCCCACAGGTACGTCAGATATGAACACTGTGCTGAGAAATACATACCATTATAACCTGTACTGGTATTGTTCACTCTGCTATTGTAGGGAATTGTGAGTGTTACAGTTTTTCTAAATAATAAAGTATCACTGGTCACTGTCACCCACACTGTGCTACATAATATAACTGTGTAGGAAAACATGTATATGTGTGTGTCAGGTCACTAAAGGTGGAAGAGGGCAATATTCTAGATATGTCCAGGAACACCAGCATGTGGTCAACACATAGCCGAGTCTGTGCAGAAAGAGTTGGAAAGCTATGTGCACAACATCAACCTGGAATCTGGGAGTATGTGTAGAAACAGTTAGTTAGTGTTAACAAACGTTCCCTCCACAGGTATACCAGGTAAGAGATGTATACTGCAGGTAAAACCAGTTCATGTGTAACAATGACGACAGCCATATCACTGTCCAAACTAAGGCTATAGGGTAGTGTAGTAAGACTTGTAAGGTACAGTTCATAGCACTGACTAGGAAAGTAATGTGGACTACAGGAATATACTAGTTGTTAATTGACATCTTTCTCTCCCCCCACCATATCTCCAACGATAATCAGCATACCCACCCCAGCTGGTATGTAATGACACCTATGTTCTGATAATGTCCAGTTGTTTGATAAATATTTTAATGGTTCCCATGCATGTGCTATATTGAATTATTCCAACATTGGTGGTATGGTGCCATCAATGTACCTGCATGCTGTTCTTATTACCACTGTGGTCCCATATATGTATGTGTTCTGTTTGCTATGCAACTGCTCTGTATCTGGTGTCTGGGTTAATGGGAATATCTATGCATGCTGTTATACCTAACCCTGGAATGTGTTGACTATTACTAACCCACATATGATGATAAAATCTAAACACTATAGCACACTTGGGAAGACCAGTCCCAGCAGACCCACATGTCCCACCTCAGTTGGCCATGGCACCGGGCACCAGCATGTCTGGGGCCCAACCCAGGACCTCCCTGTCCATTGGTCCTGCACCACCTTTGGGTGGAACTGCCTCAGGGGATGGAGCTCGCCCACCCCCTGGGAAAGGGGACAGACAGGCACCTGTCACCCGTCGCCAGGTGGGGTTGTGGTGCGTAGAGAGATCAACCAGCAATTTGGTGATCTCCTACACCAGCTTGAGGGCCACGTGTCGTGATTAGAGAGAGTCATTTGGCTCTGCAACTCAGCCCCCAGCACAGCCACCTTCGGGGCTGTGAAAGTGCATGGGTCGGGACCTCAGTCTCACTGTTACCACTAGGGGGCTTGTGGGCTTCCGATTTCCCAACACCCCTCCCCATCAAGGTGTCTACCCCCCACATGTGTCATATACCGCCCCTGCATGCATCTTGTTTATCTTGTCTGTTAACCTGCCCAACCTACCTCCCCAAATATACCTACTACCCCTCCCCAACATCCCACTCTCACCTGAAAATAATAAAAAATGACACATCCCACTCTCACCTGAAAAAAATAAAAAATGGCAATCTGTTCCCACAAAAAAAATCACGCCCCATACATAGCTGTCCATTTTGCACACGTGTACACTGGACACAAGTAATCTGGTCTAATTGGCATCACAATGTATTATTGCTGTCCTCACCCCCTCCCAGGAGTTTGAGTGTCCAAATCCACCTCCAAATTCAGTGTATATGCACAGCTGTTGCTGTAGAAGAAATGGACAGCTATGGACCTTCCCTACACCCATACTTCACATCCCTGGCTATTTTCTCTACTGTCTTTCCCTCTTTGTGCCCCATTTTTCACCACTTTCCTATCAACCCCTTTTTCTTTTCTTTTAAAGAAATTAGCGCAGGGGTAAGCAGGAGTAAGCACTTTTAAGCAGCAGTAAGGAGGTTTAAGCCTGTTTGTGTGGGGGTAAGCAATGTCTATACAGGTTAAGCAATTTAGAAGCTAACTGAGTATAAGAAACTGCAACCGGAAGTTAGCAGTGCTTACCTCCATGCAAACCCACACAAGCCCGCTTACAACTGCTTTAAAGTGTCTTAATCAGTCTGTATCCAACGGCCTGTGTTCTGCCCAGCACAATAATAAACAGCCTTTGCAAGGCTCGAACCCAGGACTCCGCACATATACACAAAGTGATTTACCACTAAGCCATCTCAGATATACATAACCCTGATGTATCCACAAACATATCATCCATCCCAGTCATTCAACAGTACAGAGAATGTATTCCAATATTTAGATGTATGTATGTGTGTAAATATATTAATATTTAAACAGATACAACATATGTATATATGTAGATATATATGTGTATATATATATATATATATATATATATATATATATATATATATATGCATACATATATATATATATATATATATATATATATATATATATATATATATAAATATATATGAACATATATACATGCAAATGCGTACATCTGTAGATATATATGTCTACATCTATATGTCTAAATATACACAGCAAGTTACATATATGTAAGCAGCTATATCTATATATATATATATATATATATATATATATATATATATATAGAGAGAGAGAGAGAGAGACATCTGTAGATAACAATGGGAAAATAACTAAAACATATATGTCCACATGCACCGTTAATAGGGTTGAGAGGCCCCAAACAATATACATCTTGTACGAATAGGCATATCCCCCCACAGCGAAACACATCCGCCCTGCAAAACACTACCAAGTGTTGCAGATCCCATAGCTAGGACCTGACATGACATGAGCACAAGATGTTAGTACTACATCCCACCTGTATGATGTCAGGTTGGTACTGGTAACATATCATGCAGTACAGTCTGGCTCCCATAGAAAATGTACAATGTGGAAGCTATCAACATCCCCAGGATACATATACACAGACACATATACACAGACACATATACGCAGACACATATATGCAGATACATATATATATATATATATATATATATATATATATATATATAGATAGATAGCTAGATAGATAGATAGATATGTGACTACACATACACACGCAGAGATATGTACAGTAAGATACATATGTAGAAGGTGCACACAATATGGAACAGCCACTATGCCTACAGTTAACATATTAACAACTAGACACTGTTTGAGCCACCCATACAAATGACAATCATTGCCTGCAACATATACCCACAGAGAGGTCATAGGATATAACACCACACACAGGTTTGCATAAATGGAAAACCTTTATTTGTATACTAATACAATTTTATATGCCATTTCATATAGCTGTTCAGACACTGACATCCATATAAACGGAGTAATGCAACTGTGAAACAGTTATACTAATACAGTAGTCTAGAAAGGTTCACAACTGTTGCTGTCCAGGCCAAGCCCTTCAAATAGTACAATAGTAAGGACAGACTGGGCCACAGGATTCCAAACAGTCAACAGTAAGTAATGCAAGTGTATAGTTCGGCAGCCTCTATCTACACTCTGTACACAATCAGTAGGTGGTAAAGACTTCAGTTGAACAAATGGGATGTAACTGTTACATAACAAGGCATAACTGATGCCATCACAAGCACACTGACAAACAGAACAGTCTGTATAGCAGAAGGCAGTAGGCCTGCATTAACCCAATTTATGTAACTAATGTACATATAGGTGAATTGTATGGTACTGTACATCCAGATACCTTAAGGCAGCTCACCCCTGATACCGCCACATGTTGTAACAGCCTAGGTAATTTATGGTGCCCCTGCTGACTCATTAATACAGGGCTGTATACCACTGTTACATACACTGGCCTCTGGAGTGCATAAGGGCACACATGTATTGTGTAGGTGAAGCCCAAACATATTTGGCCCCAACCCCACCATATGTGTGGGGGACACAACAGCAGTGGACTGATGGCAGGAATGGCAGCATGATATACTCACAACCCACTACAGAACAACCCCTGACAGCATGTCATATGTGCAAAGCTTGGTGTGTAGGTGGAGGACAGAGGCTGGAACACAGGCCCATATGTGGAAAACTGTTGCCATACACTAAGCAAGTTGCTGGTGTTACAGGATAGTCTGCAACATACCCTTAGTCAGGGATTTTATGGTTAGAAACATAAATGAATGTATTCATGTACTGATAGCACTCAGCACACACACTGGCAGTGAAATACCTGACATAGGACCTGTGTGGTGGACTGACAAAACATGACAGGCACACCTCTGGCCACCAAGAGGATAGGCCCACATTTGAGAGCCATGCAGACAGACTGCATTCCAATGTAAACTAATATGTACACACAAACTCTGTAACACCAGTACTATGCAAAGCATAACATAACTCTACTCACACTCTGTCTGTAGC
Organism: Protopterus annectens; assembly: GCF_019279795.1. Taxonomy (NCBI): domain Eukaryota; kingdom Metazoa; phylum Chordata; order Ceratodontiformes; family Protopteridae; genus Protopterus; species Protopterus annectens. Next base: position 1,179,644,965 of record NC_056733.1, on the reverse strand, counting down.
TCTGGAACCTCCTACAAATATGTAGCTGGCCTGAGTGTGCCGATTCTCCTGTAAGAGGTATTGCTACCTGCTGTCTGTAACACTGATGCCCACACACAGGAAGGTTGTCCATCAAACAGGAAAGGTAAAGGGACAACGCCCAAATGATGTAAGGATTTATAGTAGGTGGTTGCCATGACAATGTGAAGTATATATACATGCAGTACCTGGTCCATAATAATGGGATTGATAATGTGGAATGATCTATATGTGCCATCAGGTGTTGTTGTGATGATGTTCAACTGAACAACTGCTATGGACAATAGTGTCTGTCCCTGTGGGAAGTGGGCCATAGCCATCAACTGTGCAGGTCAGCACTGACTGACAAGATGTAAGCCATCATAGTGTGTGTTGTGTAATTGGAAGTATGCATATTATGTGGCCAATAGCTGGTGGTGGAAGTAATACCATTATGATGGACAAGTGGGACCCACCGCCCACCACTGGCAGGATACTCTGTAATGTAGCATGCCACAATGCCATAGGTGTGTAATTGGGTTACCTGCAATCGGGTCCTACATATACCCCCCTAATGTCTTGCTGTGTCCATATGTGCCACCTGTCTGTGTTGTAGCAAGGCAGAACAGTACAGATGTGCAGGAAGGTGTTGTGAGATTGTGCAGCTGATGTCTGAATGTACCCCACATATAGGTATGCATATGTGTACATATGTCACATATATAATATATAAAGATATATATGTATATCAGCATGTATGTCCACACATATACAGATACCCATGTGTAGACATATATATGTGCACATTTATACATCACATATATATATATATATATATATATATATATATATATATATATATATGCATATATATACCTATATGCACATGTTTACATATATACAAACACACACACAAACATATATGAATGTAAAGACATGTCCCCTATGTTACTACCACAGTGATGCATGCTATGTGTGAGGCATCAGCACATAGCAATACACAGAGATATCTACAGCTGGCAGTGTGTACAACATGGACAGGTATGTCACATGTGAGGCCCTTGTTGGGACCACATTAACCACATCTGTGAAGTATGCAATAGAAATATGGGGAAATATGGCAGGTACACTTGTGGAGGTGGTCAGGATTGGTAGATATAGAGGACAGTTTACAGGGGTGGTATGTGACACATGTGGTGGGTAAACACCCTGGATGGTGTGTGTGGTCTGTGATGTGGATGCCCCATGGGCCCCAATATGGGCATAATGGGAAAAAGCCTCCCACCCACTGCTACTCACAACAGCAGTCCACGTCCTGAAGGTGCCTGGTCTGGAGGCTGAGTAGGAGGAGCATGTTGGCCCTATGAATGTGTACTGGGTGCCTCAGACTGATGTAACACATCCCACATGTGTCTGTGGAGCCCAGTATGGAACAGACTCTAGACCTGACCTCAAGGGACAGGAACATGTCTGTGTGTGCCACAAGGGGGTGGGACAACATCCCCTGGGTGTTCCACCTGATGGTATTGCTGGACCAGTACATGAGGAGGTCCCAGATTGGGACACAGATGTGATGTGGCCAGGTATCATGGGAAGATGAGTTTGGAGAGGTGGATCTGCTGGCCAATAGAACATATACATGTTATTGTTTCACTGTTATAGAACATATGTTGGTAGTAATAGTCTATACAATTCCGGCACATGTCCAACAGCATGGACAGATATCCTCAATAACACAGAATATCAGATGTGCAGCAATCCCAGAGCAGCCATACCACTGGCATATATGGAGCCATAGTGGCCCTGACAATGGCATGCAGGTGAATAGTCTGTAACATGCCAGCAATGATAGTGTTCACACAGGGGACATGGCTACAATCACATAGCAGAAAGTGTGATACAATACAATATCTGTCCCACTGGTAGGTAAGCTGTAGCCATACCTAATAAGTTGTGTGTACAGTTTGTTGAAGCTGATATGTTGGGGGTGACAGAGATGTGTATTATGAACTGTGGTAACCTTGCTGTATGAGTTTCTCAGACCTGTTTCCATCTTTATGTCTTTCAGCCAAGATGGCACATGCACAGTTGCCCATCTAGTCCCAAGTGGAGTATGATGTGTTGATGTCACACTTGATCCAGCACTATCCAGTGCTGTTCGGCAGGGCCACACATAAGCAGCAGGAGCAGACTGCTCTGTGGAACGACCTAGTCCACAGGGTCAATGATGTTAGACTGCTCAACTGCAGCTATGAGCAGGTCCGGTATCGTTGTACTGACCTGCTTCGCAATGCCCATTGGCATACTACTGCCGTCCAAAAGGATCAGCTCACCACACCACAAGGGGGGCCATGCCATCTATCCCCCCCTGACACGTGTGGAGGAGCTCCTGGCCAGCCTTGTGACACCTGCCCATCCGGACAACCGTCAACCGCAGGACTCCTTTGTTGAGGTGGGTGTCACCCACATACCGGTCAAGGAGTGTGCAGGTAAGAACACAGGGTACATCAGTAGACCACTGTTGTGTATACATCCACATTGGTACAGGTAGATCATGCATATCTGGCATGCCATAGATATATTGTGTTGTTGCACTGTAGTGATAAACAGATGTCCAGATGTGGTATTTTATTTATTTATTTTATTTTACATTTGTTAACCGGGATAGTCCGACTGGACGTGAGGCCATTTACAGTGGAGGCCCAGTGAGAAAAGCTCCAAATTCTTATACAGAAGCGATAAACGTATACTGTAGGTAATGTTCTACATTATTTAAGATTAATAATAAACATAATAAGCATATTTATGCACACCTTATTTTGCAATACAGCTCAACAAACACTTACATTAAGAATGCACTTGTTTTTAAATCAGCTTCCAGTAATAATAAACAGGTTTCTGTGAGTATAATAGAAAAACAAGCAGATAGTGGTTAAAGATGATTATACTAGTAGGAAGAACAGGTTTCTGTGAGTATAACAGAAAAACAAGCAGATAGTGGTTAAAGATGATTATACTAGTAGGAAAACAAGAGTTAAGAGTTAGTCCGAAACGGGATTCCATTTTATATTGGGAGTTCCTGAGTTTGTAGAAGATCAATAGGAGACTGAATTAATCCTTCCTGCAGTGGGAGTTACTGAGTTTGCAGCAGAACAATAGGAGACTGCATTAATCTTTGCTGCAGTGGGAGTTACTGAGTTTGTAGCAGAAAATTATGAGACTGCATTTAACATTGCTGCAGTGGCAGTTGCTGAGTTTCATAGTAGAGCATCGAGGGACTGCATCTACAATTCTGTTATGCAGTTACAGGACAGTGTCATTATGTGATGCATGGGCATAACCAAGATTTTAATAGGTGTGACTTGAGAGAATTTTTGAACTGTACAGTTGAGGGAACTGTGGTTACAGAAGTGGGGAGGATGTTCCAGTTTTTGGCAATGTTGTGAGAGAAAAGAGCTTTTCCTGCAGAGTTATTGGCTTTAGAGATACAGAGGAGAGATTTTTCTGAGGAGCGGAGGGGGCGATTTGTTGTATAGTGGGTTAGGAGTTTGTTTAGGGATGGGGTTTTGTCAGGATGTCTTACTATATTGTAGGCTAGTATCAGTTGTTGATAGTTAATTAGTTGGAGGAGTTCTAACCATTTGAGTTCTTTTAGTGCCTGACAATGTTGGGCTTTGTAGCTACAGTTGTTAGCAAATTTTGCAATTTTATTACAGCAGGACTCTAGTTGTACAAGATCCTGTTTTCTAGGGTTGGTAAGGATAGGTGCAGCATACATGAGTGTAGAAAGTAGGTGAGTTTGGGCGAGTGTGATGCGTGCTTGATCAGATAGGAATTTCTTGTGTCTGGATAAGGTACCCATTTTTTATGGACTTTTTTGATTGTTAGTGATATATGGGTGTCAAATAGTAGTTTATTATCAATAGTTACTCCTAGTAGATTGGTGTTGTCAGTAGGGGAGATTTAAGTGCCATTATTGGACGTGATGGTAAAAGAGGATTGGGTGATTTTAGTTTTATTAGGAGCAAATATGAGTAACTTAGTCTTGTTTGAATTGAGTATAAGTTGGATCTGGGTGATCCAACTTCCTACTGAGGTAAAGGATTCCTGGGTACGTTTTTGCAGAGTAGTTAGAGATGGTGCTGTGCAGATGAGAGTCGAGTTGTCTGCATATTGTATTAGAGTGGCATGTTGGGAGGACCTGTGGAGGTCGTTGGTGAATATTGTGAAAAGTAGTGGACCCATTATTGAACCTTGTGGGACTCCTACAGTGGTTGGGAGTAAGGGAGATAGTTTTTTTGCCATTGTACAGACTGTTGTCTGTCAGGTAGCTTTTAAACCATGCTATGGTAGATGGAGCAAAGGATAGGGAGGTCAGAGAGTCTAGACGTAGGGGGTGTGATACCATGTCAAATGCCTTAGATAGGTCTAAGAATATTGTTGAGATATAGTTGTTATTTCTGTATTGGTTAATTGTGTTTGTGAAAGAGAGGAGCACAGTAGTGGTGCTGTGATGTTGGTGGAAACCATGTTGTGTAGGAGAGAGGAGATTGTTAGTATTTAAGAATTGCATCACTTGAGAGTGAATGCATCTTTCCAAAATTTTAGCTAAGGGAGGGTAGGATAGCTATGGGATGGTACTTAGAAAAATCATAAGAGTTTCCACCTTTATGAAGGGGGAGAATGTATGATACTTTCCATAATTGTGGGATGTAGGATTCCTGAATGGATCGATTTATAAGGATGGAAACAGGGTAAGACAGTGAATCAGCTGCTGTTTTTAAGAATTTGGCTGGTAGTTGTCTGCAGCAAGGGTAGTAGGTTTAAGTTTTAATAGCAGTTTTTTGATAGTTGCAGTAGGGACAGGTGATAGGGTGAGGATTGGGGTATTTTTGGTGGGTTGGTTTGGGGTTTGGGGTGGGTTGTTATTGGAGAGTTGTGTAAAGAGGGATAGGATGTTTTTTGTGAAGTGGTGGTTAAATTGGGAAGCAATATCTGCATGTTGTTGTTAGTGTTTGGAGTTGGTGTGAATGTTTTGCCTGGTTTAAGTAGTGAGTTGATGGCATGCCAGAATTTTTGGGAGGTTTTATTGTGTTTATGTTGAACATGAGGGGAGTAGTTTTGTTTATTGAGTACTGTTTGTTTTTTTGCTTGGTTTCTTAGTTGTTGGTAGTTTTGTTTGGATGAGTTAGTCTTTTCTCTTTTCCATGTTTTCCATGCTTTATCCCTGGCTTTTAGAAGGACGCTTGTGTCCCTGCTTAGCCATGGTGCATAGTTTGTTTTTACTTTGATTATTCTAATGGGTGCTATTGAGTTGAGAACATTGATGAAAGTGTTATTAAAGTATTCAATTGCTTGGTCTAAGTTTAATGTTAGCAGTGGGTCCCACTTACAATGTTTTAGCATATGGTTGAGATTCTCACTGTTCAAATTACTTTCATCTCTAACTTGTCTAAAGATTATAAGGTTTGAGGGGTTTGTGTGCCTTTGCTGTAGGAATGTGGGAAGGTGGTCACTGAGGCTGTCTGAAAGACATCCGGAGAAATATTTTTCTTTAGGGCAATTAACTAGTGTCCAGTCTAGGATTGATTTCTTATTCGATTTTTTATCTATTATAGTTGGTTCATGGATGAGCTGTGCAAAGCCATAGAGGTTTATATGGTTTGTAGGGATATTGGAGTTGCACGCTAACCAGTCTGTATTTAGTTCACCTAATAGAATTGATTCCTGTGTGAGGTTATCTGAGGTCCATTGTAAGATCTCTTCTATGGTGGAGCAGTTATTGCCTGGTGGGATATAGCAACAGATGATGTTAATTTTTTTGGTATCATTAATGAGAACAGTTGATATGAAGGTTTCGGCATTTTGAAATGGAGGAATTGAGTTATTGAGGGGTTTTATGTTTATGGTGTTTTTAAATAATATGGCTACACCACCTCCCTTTCTAGTTGCTCTATCGTGCCTTAGTATGTTGTAGCCTGGTGGGAGAACTTCCTCAGTTTGTATATTGGGTTTTAACCAGGTTTCTGTAATTGTGATTATATCTGGGGAGCAATGCTTTATAAATGCATGCAGATCAGGGAGTTTGTTTGTTATGCTTCTTATATTAATGTTAATGATAAGTAGGTCAGATTTATGTCTAGGTGGGAGTAAGGTATTGCTGGGTCCTGGGTTTGGGTGTATGTCTCCTGATGTGAGTAGTTGTTTAGCAAGTAGTAATGTGTATTTTATTTTAAATGTTATTTTATGTAGTATGCACCTGATAGTTTAGTGGTATTTGTTGTTGTTATTAGGAATTTATGTATGTGTAGCATTTGGCTGTCTTTGAAAGTGTAGCAGTAATGAGAAAAGATGTGTGTGTGTGTGTGTGTGTGTGTGTGTGTGTGTGTGTGTGTGTGTGTGTGTGTGTGTGTGTGTGTGTGTGTGTGTGTGTGTGTGTGTGTGTGGTATGGTGTATATTTTTCTGATGTGGTAACTGCTATTTAGTGTAGGTGAGGTATGATGGTATGTGGTAAGGTTTGTTACTATAGTAAGGGTGAGCAGAAGACAGGTTAAGAAGAATTTCATTTTGTTTCTGTTAGGTATAGTAGTTTGGTGAGGTGAAGGGCGGGAAAAGGTGATTTGAGATTTAACGTGTCTAAAAGTAGGTGGTAATGTTTAAATTGCTAGGGGTGTGGGAGTTTGATTGGAAGTGTGGGCTGTAGTGGGACAGGTTAATTTGGTTGTGGGTGTGGTTTAGTAGGGTAAAATGTAGAGACACTGGGGGCAGGTGAAATTTGGGGGCAGGGTAGGGGAGCAGAGTGAGCCCACAGGGCGAACGGAGCGGGTAGAGCCAAAGATATGGGTAGGTAAAGAAGGAGAGGATAGTGCAAGAGTGATATAAGATTAAGCTAGTCAGGAAGGAAAAACTTAGGGAGACAAGTACAGATACATGTGGAGATGGGGAAGACAGGAAAGCAAAAAGCCAAGGCCCATGTCCCGTTCCGAATGTGGAAAGGTACTCCAAGTTGTGAGATAGGGCAGAGCAAAAAGCACTAGGTCCACGCTTTTGCTGCACACAAGCAATAATTGAAAATAGTTAGTTATCAGTTAGGGCAGTGGGGTAGCATGTGAGATACAGTGAGAGGTCGCCAACAGTAACAGAGAAAAAAGATAAATACAAGCAAAATTTAAAAACCACAACATTCAGATTCACGTCTTTGCTACATCTAGATGGAGCATATATGGTATCGCAATATACTGAGCTAGAAGAGCTTTCTCTAAATCTAGAGCCTTTCCTGTAATTAAATTAACAGTATAGCATGCTATGTCTTGACAAAAACAGGTATTTGCAGGCAGATCAATTTCAGTGACAAACGTGAGCTGTTTTAAATGGATTTAGCAGGCAACATCAATTTAGTAGCAAACGCATGTTGCCACGCATTTAAAGATAATACAACAGTCGGCGCTGGCAATTCAAATATGATTCAGCTATATGGGTAGTACTATCAGCTTGAGCTAGTGATTCAGTACATGACGTTTGGCACATTTGAGTAGTACTATCAGTTTAAGCTAGCGATTCCATACATTACAACAATTGACAATGTTAAAGTCATCAGTCAGCAGGAAGTAAAAAAAGATTCAACAGATATTTCAGAAGTAACACTAGTGTAGGCTCTACATCAGCCCCGATGCAAGGCAAGGGACAGAAGCATTAGAGGATATATACAAATACGACAAAGGTACCAGCTAAAATATCTGAATGAAGCTGAATAAACAGTACATTACAAGATCTTACAATATGTGACAAGGTACCAGTAATTAGCGCTTAGGCGTATAGCATGTCTCCAAGCAAGCACACTGTGCTAACAAGCAGCCTAGCAGTATATAGCTAATATTCCATGGGTACTACAAGCACAACACAATTATTGCTATCATAATTATTATATTACATTTACCAGAAGGCGCGATGAGCAGCCAGACTGCAGGACCGCTAAGCAGAGATGGTGCACACACCGGGTAGGTGTAGCTAATTTAAAAATGGCACCACACACATCTCTTTCTATAAATAAGTTTGTGGGAGGAAGTTAGTAAGGGGGAGGGGATAAATGGGGGTGTATGAGGTAGAACAGGAAGATGGGGGAGAAAGGCGGAAAAGAGCCAAAGGATGGACAAGCCACAGTGAGAAAAGCAATCTGTAGCTGTAAAAAGACTACAGCTAAGAGGTAAGTGTTGCTTTAGAGTGTTTGTAATCTAAAACCAGAAAAAAAGTATAGTGGACAAGGGTAGAAATATGTGAGGTGAGTCAGGAAAGGATAAGAATGAACAGGGTAAGAGGAGCTGTAGGAAAAAGGGTCTAACTACGTTCTTAGTCAGGGGATTAATAATATCAGAGTACAGTCTAGTTTAGGGGTATAGTGCCACCTAGTGGTGACAACAGAAATGGCAGCAGGGAATAATACTTCCAGTATTAAATCTAGTGAGGGAATTAGGAAAGAAAATTTGGAAAATTGGGGAGGGGCAAAGGGTACGAGCAGGCTGCGGATGGCTGCTATCTCGCGGGAGGCAAGATGTAATACTAAATAGTTAACAAGGAAAAAATAAAATAGTGATTTATAATCAGATGTAGTATTATGCTATGTACACTGAGCCTTTTTTTATTAAGGGGAATGATGCTCTGTAGGGCACGTTGAGGCTAAGGTGTCTTCACAGGATACCTGGAGGTGGTGTTCTTTCCAGTAGTTGCTGTGGAGCTTTGTTTTCCTTCCTGTGTAGTTTTAATGCCTTTCTTGGGTAGGAAAATAGAGGGAGCCCACGGGTAGTAGACTGTAAAATAGAAAAGGACAAGCTATCAGACAAAGTTAGGCAGATATGGGTAGGTAAAGAAGGAGAGGATAGTGTAAGAGTGATATAAGATTAAGCTAGTCAGGAAGAAAAAGCTTAGGGAGAGAAGTACAGATACATGTGGAGATGGGGGAGACAGGAAAGCAAAAAGGCAACGCCCATGTCCCGTTCCGAATGTGGAAAGTTACACCAAGTTGTGAGATAGGGCAGAGCAAAAAACGCTAGGTCCACGCTTTTGCTGCACACAAGCAATAGTTGAAAATAGTTAGTTATCAGTTAGGGCAGTGGGGTAGCATGTGAGATAGAGTGAGAGGTCGTGAACAGTAACAGAGAAAGGAGATAAATACAAGCAAAATTTAAAAACCACAACATTCAGATTCACGTCTTTGCTACATCTAGATGGAGCATATATGGTATTGCAATATATTGGGCTAGAGGAACCTTCTCTAAATCGAGAGCCTTTCCTGTAATTAAATTAACAGTATAGCATGCTATGTCTTGACAAAAACAGGTATTTGCAGGCAGATCAATTTCAGTGACAAATGTGAGCTGTTTTAAATGGATTTAGCAGGCAACATCAATTTAGCAGCAAACACGTGTTGCCACGGATTTAAAGATAATACAACAGTCGGCGCTGGTAATTCAAATACTTTCCGCACATATAAGTAGTAGTATCGGTTTGAGCTAGAGATTAAATACATTGAATCAAATTAGTAGCAAACTCGTGCTGCCACGCATTTAAAAATAAATACATCAGTCGGTGCTGGCAATTCAAATACGATTCAGCTATATGGGTAGTACTATCAGTTTGAGCTAGTGATTCAGTACATGACATTCGGCACATTTGAGTAGTACTATCAGTTTAAGCTAGCGATTCCATACATTACAACAATAGACAATGTTAAAGTCATCAGTCAGCAGAAAGTAAAAAAAGATTCAACAGATATTTCAGAAGTAACGCTAGTGTAGGCTCTACATCAGCCCTGATGCAAGGCAAGGGATGGAAGCATTAGAGGATATATACAAATACAACAAAGGTACCAGCTAAAATATCTGAATTAAACTGAATAAACAGTACATTACAAGATGTTACAGTATGTGACAAGGTACCAGTAATTACCGCTTAGGCATATAGCGTGTCTCCAAGCAAGCACGCTGTCCTAACAAGCAGCCTAGCAGTATATAGCTAATATTCCATGGGTACTACAAGCACAATACAATTATTGCTATCATAATTATTATATTACATTTACCAGGAGGCGCGACGAGCAGCCAGACCGCAGGACCACAAAGCAGAGATATTGCACACACCGGGTAGGTGGAGTTAATTTATAAATGGCGCCACACACATCTCTTACTATAAATAAGTTTGTGGGAGGAAGTTAGTCAGGGGGAGAGATAAAGGGGGTTGTATGAGGTAGAACAGGAAGAGGGGAAAAAAGGCGGGAAAGAGCCAAAGGATAGAGAAGCCACAGTGAGAAAAACAATCTGTAGCTGTAAAAAGACTACAGCCAAGAGGTAAGTATTGCTATAGAGTGTTTGTAATATAAAACCAGGAAAAAAGTATAGTGGACAAGGGTAGAAATATGTGAGGTGAGTCAGGAAAGGATAAGAATGAACAGGGTAAGAGGAGCTGTAGGAATAAGGGTCTAACTACGTTCTTAGTCAGGGGATTAATAATATCAGAGTACAGTCTAGTTTAGGGGTATAGTGCCACCTAGTGGTGACAAGAGAAATGGCAGCAGGGAATAATACTTCCAATATTAAATCTAGTGAGAGAATTAGGAAAGAAAAGTGGGAAAATTGGGGGACGGCAAAGGGTACGAGCAGGCTGCAGTTGGCTGCTATCTCGCGGGAGGCAAGATGTAATACTAAATAGTTAACAAGGAAAAAATAAAATAGTGATTTATAATCAGATATTGTAGTATTATGCTATGTACACTGAGCCTTTTTTTATTAAGGGAATGATGTTCTGTTGGGCACGTTGAGGGTAAGGTGTCTTCACTGGATACCTGGAGGTGGTGTTCATTCCAGTAGTTGCTGTGGAGCTTTGTTTTCCTTCCTGTGTAGTTTTAATGCCTTTCCTGGGTAGGAAAATAGAGGGAGCCCACAGGTAGTAGAACTGAGCCTTTTTGTATTATATCATTGTATTTTATCATAATGTGCACATAGCAGATACATACGGTGAGATACATGTGGAAGGGTATACACAACCATGATATTTACTCTTGACAGGAAAATGGTCGTATACATATAATATGTCTATATATGTCTACATGTACATACAGATGCATACTCATACATATGTCTGTATACACATCTGTATTGTGCTACATATATATGGTCATGGACAGATAAAATTTAAAAACCCACAAGCAAGGTAACACAGAAAAGAGCAATAATATTGCTTCAAGACAAACCACGTATCTCCAAAAATTTAAAACTTTTATTGTACAAATGTAAGCGCTTTCACGGTTATCCAAGGCAGCTTCATCAGACACCTATACAATGAAACCCAACACTTCAAATACCTCATGTTAACATCAATTACTCAATTAAAATAACAAAGTTTCCCTCCAAAATTTTTAAAGAAACATTAGCTAAGTTCACTGCTTACTTTAGTCTTTTTAATTTTAACACTGGCTTGACAGAAACAAACTCATTCAGGCCAAACTCTTTGTGAGCCGCCAATCTAAAAATCCATTGTAGTTCTATATTTTCCGTATTTGATGCAACTGGCCCATATGGTAAGCTAGCATAATATTACAGTATATGGACTATCTGTTCAACACCATCCTCCTATGTGCCACTCACACACTAACCCTACATATGCTGGGCCACTACACAGTGTGGTCCGATGCCTGTCTGTGGTATGGGACATGTGTGTGTATGGCCCTGCAAACATGTAAGCCGGTATGGTAACATACAGTGGAACAGCATGTAACATCAGATAGGATGGGACCAAGAACAATGACATTTACCACAGTCTGTACACATGCCAAAGTACATATTAACAATACACACACTGTCAACATTCACCATAAGTACACAGACCTCAGTACTTGTTACACAACCACAGAATGTCCAGGTTATGTCATCAAATATAACCCCTACTGTACATAACATGTGTAGCAGTCTGATATCTCACTGGCTTGTTATCAGATATGATGTCACTAATTATGGTGTACAGCACATATGCACCTCTTAATGCATGACATATGTACAAACGTTGACAGAGTTGTGGCTGGAAGCACATACACAGGGCTAATATTGACATGTTGCTGTGATAACCTCATACATTTACTGTTGTAACAGGGTTTGTTGCAACATATGTCCTATGAGGGATATGAAGTCAGTAACTGTAATGGCTTTCACCATCTACAGACTGAAATCCTCACACTACCTTATGCAGTTCACAGATAGATGCTCTGTGGGTAACACATGAAACCAAAGGCACCACACACTGCCCAGTCTGCAGATGACCCTACAGATGGGGATTCCTCATAAACATAGCACTGACATGGCAGGGATTAAAATATGTAGGACAGCCATACCCACACACACACTGTTAAACCAAAAATTACTCCAAATGCAGTATAGCAGCACTTACAGTCTGTAGTCATGTCAGGCACATTCCCCTCCTGTGTGTTGCCCTGTTTCCACAGTGTATGTTGTTAGAGGTTAATCCCCAATCCATCTGAGATGCTGTTTGCCAAACAACAGATCGAGTTCCTGCTCACAAAGAATGAAAAGGCCTAACACCAACATGATGTTCCTAGATATTGGAGTGTGTTTCCATGCAATTGGTTATGGGAATGTTACCATAGCTGTTCCACAAGCAATCAGCTAGAGGATGACTGCAATTCATGCAGGGGCCATTAGCTGATCATGAGCATCACTGAAAATACACATGCTGCTGCCTAAGCAAAGCAGGTGAAGGTCTCCACATCCACCAGAGAGGGAGTGAGAGAGGCAGGCAGAGGCAAAGACAAGTCAGGGAGGGGTAGGTGAGTAAAACTTAAGCATGTCTGTGTCACACACCTACCAGCACAGGGTATCAAACCCCTCACCACTATGTAGTGCTATCACATTTCTATGCAGTTATTGGCTGTGCCACATAGGTTACATATTGAGGAGCCCTCAGAATGTATATGTGATGGTGAGTGACATCTGCAACAGGATATGGTAGCTATACAGTAGGTGTAGTACATGTACCTGTCCGCATGAATAGGTGCCAGGGTCAGCAGAGCCACACTCTCACAGGGACGCACACACATTGACACACTTGCCAGGGCCAGGAATACAACTCATCACTAGTGAGATTGCCACAACACATTACTGTGTAGGTATCACATGCACCACACGGGTCATACGGAAGTTATATGGGCAAAGGGTATGGGGAGGTGTCTGACATCAGACAGCGTGCTTCAGTATGCCAATGGGGTTGTAGTGAGTGTGAATGTGATCATACACATCATACAACACACGCACACACACACACACACACACACACACACACACACACACAGTGCCAGTACTGACATGCATGGGTGCATTGCTTCACGGGTGTGTAGTGGTGGACTGTACCAGATGGCTACACAAGGTTAGGTGATGGGTATACCTTGGCATCAGGCCACATAACAATGGTCTGCATTGTAGCTCAGGGGTGTATTGTATTCACTATTCAGTCACCTGGGTGACTATTGCATGTGAACAATGCTGTGCATTGTTTGCCATGCATGTGTTCCTTAATCCATGACATGGACGGTGTCTGGGATGTGCACACCTCCCACATGCATGTACAGTGACATGTGGAACTGTACCTGGGGTGTCTGGCCCATATTGTGTACACAGATTATCATCAGATGTGCCAGTCCTGGCCTCATGTGATGGGGACTGGTAATGGACATCAGGTTTACCCTGCACCTACATTGATGGCATGCTAACAGCATTCCCTCATGTCAGTGGCATCTGTCCATACAGGGCATGTTTTCAGGCATGGTATGTCCTTTGTGGGTCACATTTGATGGCACCACAGGTGTTGCAGGTATCCAGTTAGGAACATGGGGAAGGTACACTGTCTGCATGTATGTGCCTATTGGACAGATGGACAGGGTGCCATGCCCTCTGTAGCCCACTGCAATCACTCCATAGTTACTGTCAGTGGGCAATATGCAGTGTACTACCAACATAGTGGCTGTTGCCTAGGCAAGTGTATGTGTGTATGAGACATGGGCTGAGAGTGTTCTCTGGGTAATACTAGGGTTGCTAACTTTGTTTGCCTGGCCTTGATGTCACATGTATGAGTATGGATTTGCACCCCAGCCTCTCGGTTATTTCACATCTGTTATCCCTGCATGGTGGACATTGTGATATATACTAGGGCCACCATATAAGAAATTTGCAGAACCTGCACCACATTGGTCCCAGTTGTTACACACTCACAACCACCTCACCACAGGATACGAGTTACAAACCCAGACACACACATACACCTGTCATGTCTGGGATTAGAACTCCTACCTAACTAGTTTATTACACTACAGTACTACGAAGTTATAGTACGTGCCACAGAGAGTACTGGAGTACTCCTTCCCCAAAGGTGTATTTCACATTGGATGACATCATCAGGATTGCCAAAGTAGGGCATTCGAATTGTAGTGAGTGTGGCTAGGCTAAAATGCATTGCTCCCTACACAGACATTGAAACACACACAAAACATCCACAACTGACATGTGTGGGAATAGAACCCCTACCAGAGTTCTATATCACACTACAGCATGAGGCTGTTATAGGACGCACCACAGGGATTACTGGAGAACTCCTTCCCCAAAGGTGTATTTCACAATGAATGACATCAGCAGGATTGCCAAAGTAGGGCATTCGAATTATAGTGAGTGTGGCAAGGCTAAAATGCATTGCTACCTACTCAGGCATTGTAACACACACAAAACATCCACAACCGACATGTGTGGGTATAGAACCCCTAACAGAGATCTATATCACACTACAGCATGAAGCTGTTATATGATGCACCATGGGGATTACTGCAGAGCTCCTTCCCCAAAGGTGTATTTCACAATGAATGACAGCAGCAGGATTGCCAAAGTAGGGCATTTGAATGGCATTGAGTGTGGCTAGGCTAAAATACATTGCTCCCTACACTGACAGAGACACATACACACTTGCCATGTCTGGGATTAGAACTCCTACCTAACTAGTTTATTACACTACAGCAGTATGCAGGTATAGGACGCACCACAGAGATTACTGGGCTGCAGCTTTCCAAAAGGTGTATTTCACAGTGCATGACATCAGCAACCTTGACAAAGTAGGGCATTTGAATTGTAGTGAGTGTGGCTAGCCTAAAAAGCATTGCTCTCTACACAGATGGTGACACACAGTTGCCATGTCTGGGATTAGCACTCCTACTTAACTAGTTTATTACTCTACTGCAGTACGCAGTTACAGAAAGTGCCACGGAGATTACTGGCCTACATCTTTCACAAGGGTGTATTTCAAAGTTGATGACATCAGCAGGCATGTCATAGTATAGCTATGGAGAGGGCAGTGTGTATGCATGAGCCATAAACCATTCATCTAGAGGTTGGCACACCACATGCGGGCACATGCAGGGTATATTCCACAGGTACATGTATACAGCTGCTAGATGACTACTTGCTTGTACAGTCATGTTGCACAGCTAGCACTTGCACCACATAGTCTGTCATGCTGACAGATACCAGTGGCTAAGGTCAAAAGTGAGTGATATCTGAACCTCATGTGGTTGTAGCCATTTGGCTGTGTGCTGGGTGGGACAGGCCTCATAATGGATGGCCCCTTGTGACAGTCACTCTATTCTGCACATCTGTGTACATCTACTTTTGGCTTATTATAGTGTGTTGTCCTTGGATATATGCCTGTATTCCTATCCATTGTGTGTGTGGAAAGCATAACTGCTGCATACTGAGGAGTGTCTGCACTAACATCTGCAAATGCCAGATATGTCTGACCCACTGTTGTTTGCAGACATGGCCTTCATTTGTTAAAGTGTGTGACCATGCCCAGTATGACCTTTTGGTATGTTGTTGACTGACATTGTCCTCATTTCTCTAAGTATGTGAGCATGCCCAGTATTCCCTTCTATATTGAATGTGTGGATTGATTCCAGGTAGTTTGTACTGCAGTGCAGACATTTGTATTGTACACCTACAGGTAGCATACTGATTCTGCAGGGTATTCGTCAATCATTTGGCAATATGGGAACAAACTGTACAGGGGATAGTGTGTACTGTAGGTGATTGTGCTGCTTCAGCTGCATGGTACTGCTGTTATCAGAGATATTCAGACATGTACTGTTAGACACAGTAATGTTTCTGTCCTCATGTACTGTCAGATGGTCAAGTGATGACTTGTGGGACAAGGGTGACTGCAGCTGTGTCTGTTATTGTGGGCAGACACCTACGTATCCATGGTAAGTTATGCCATTCTGGATGGGGAGCTGCAGACACTTAGTGCTGGGTTTGTGTATCCAGTTCAGCACCTTCGTACAGTGCTGGTAGATGATCCCATACTTGTCCGCCCATTAGCATGGCAGTATGGCCTTATCTTGCTGTGGCAATGCCTCACAGCTGTACAGATTTGTACGTTAGCCAGAGGCAGGGGCCATGGCTCAGGACATTTACTCTATTGTGGTGTACAGGCAGGTGTGTAGCCACCCATTTATGTGTTTGCAGCCAGGGATAGTGTGCACATAGCTTGGTGCCGGACCCTGCACATTCCATGCTGCCCATGCTTCCACACCACCCTCTGTTATTCTAACCTCTTCCATACATTATGCATACATTCTGTGATACTTTCCCTAAGGGTATCACCACATCACAGGTGTGTGTTAGTGTTGGTCCACAGTTCATGCAGTGGTACATGGTGGACATGTTACTGTGGTTGGTCCACATGGCCTTGCATATGGCTTAAATGGAGTGTGTTATGTTGTTATTTGGGTGTCCATGACATAACATGCATTGGCAGTACATGTGAGACACAGGCCTTTGGCAGGTGCCTGTGGGGCATTAGATGTTGATGCAGGCCAGATGTGGCAGGCCATTGCATTCTGTCAGTCCTACAGTCCCAGACCACCATACAGTATTCTCCTCTGGGGTGACAGGGTAGATGTGATAGTTGTTCATGCTAATACTTTCTATCAGTCTTGATCAGGTGGTGTGAATGCTGGCAGGGTGCTACCTACAGCTAGGGACACACCTGCATGGGATACCTGCACTGCATGCTGCAGTCTTTCGCTATTGCCATATGCAGGTGGGGTCATACTGTGCCCATTCCCCACAGCAGGGATATTGCCAGAGAGGTGCCTGTGGGTGGTGTTTGCGTGGCTGGGTGCATGTGTGCTATGGACACTACTTGCATCTGACACACAGATATGCCTGGGGCATTACAGTTATGCTGGCATGTGCGGGTACATCAGCTGATTCCCAATACATCAGTCCTACCTCCTTTGTGATCTGCAGGTGTTCAGGAAGACCTCACTGGTATCCCCTACTACAGGTTCTGTTACTGTGATGCATACCTATATGTACAAATCCAAGGGTGTCACCATTTCACAGTGACACAATATATACTGTATGTCTGGGGTACTTTCCCCTGTGTACTGCTTGTATATCTAGCCCAACAGCCATGCTATGTCAGTCTTTCAGATGGTGACACATATTACCACCATACATTTATAATGGCTTACTGTTTGCATGTGTTATACTGGTGGGGATTGTCTTTGACACTGCAGTCATGAGGGCTTGTCCCTGTTATCAGCAGTAGGGGGCAATGGCCACCAGGTCTTATCTCAACATGCATACATACTGACCAATCTCACACACACCATCCTAGCACACTCAGAACTGCATATTGTGCAAATCCTACAACTTATCCTGCTACCTTAACCACCTCTGGCCATCTGTGCTCCACTCGTATTATACCTACTCAAACATGTTACTACATTTCTACACAGGATTGGGGGAGCAGACTTGACTGTGACTACATTTCTACACAGGATTGGGGGGGCACACCTGACTGTTTTACATGTCTACATGGGAGTGGGGGGGCACACCTGACTGTTACTACATTTCTACATAGGGTGTGGGGGGCCACACCTGACTGTTTTTACATTTCTACACAGGATTGGGGGGCACATCTGACTGTTACTACATTTCTACACAGGATTGGGGGGGCACACCTGACTGTTTCTAAATGTCTACATGGGAGTGGGGGGCACACCTTACTGTTTCTACATATCTACATAAGATGGGGGGCACACCTGGCACATGCACACATCTGCTATGACTGTACTGGTATGTCAGGTACTCAAATTCATTCTGTATTCTAACCTATCATACTGACTAGTGGCATATCAGTTTACTACAGGTCTTAGCTTTGATTGCCCTACATATTAGTGTCTGACTTCCTACCCTTTAGAACTAATATCCCACTGCCTGACCTGCTGTAGTATGTCTGTGTAGGACTGGGGGGGAGGTTACCCATAGGCATCATTCAGAGGCCATAGCACAGGCTCTGTTTGGGTTTGTCTACACCTGTCCTGCTGGTTAAGACTGTTGTTGGGTATGTGAACCTCCCTGACTGGCATGTGTGAGTCATATGGACACACATGTCACCCAGCACATTTCCTGCAGTGGGTTTTGTCACCCTGTGTAGTACTGGCTACTGTGGTGACTCCAGTATGTGTTACAGATGTCATGGTGCCACTATGGGTGTCTACTATCTGCTGCCATAACATTCAGCCACCCAATTCCCTTGCATGCTCACATCCATACCATAGATACAGGTAACTGCACATTCTCTCCATTTGGCAATTGGTAGGTTGATTTACTTACCTTGTGGGTGTGCTAGGATTGAGGATGGTGCTGGAGGGCTGCCTATGTCAGATGCACATAGTACACTCCCTACACATGGTTGAGCACAGGTAGTGTCATGTTTGGCATCCCTTTTACTGTATGTGCGAGTCAGAGAGAGGTGTCATTCCTTGGGTCCCTACTGTGTCAGTGTATGTGCTATGCATTGTCTCTTTGCTGCGGCCTCGGCATTTTGGACACACCTCCATCTGCCTACTGGGGCAGGCTCAGGCTTTTCCTCCTCTGAGAAACTATATGCCTGTGCAGGCCTTGGCATTGGTTGGGGCTGTGTGGCCCTGCCCAGTGCTGTTTCTGCTGCAGCTGTTTCCACAGGATCATATTGTGTGGCATGGCACATACCATAACAATTTGGGTACATGTAGCTGGTGAGTACTGCAAGGCTCCACCGAATGTGGCCAGACACCGGAACCGTGACTTGAGCATCCCAAACACATGCTCTATTATAAGTCTGGTCTATGCGTGTGTCTCATTATGGCATTCTTGCTCAGGTGTGTGTGCATTTCTGATGGGTGTCATCAGCCACGGCTCCAGTGTGTAACCAGCATCCCCCACTAGGTGACCGTAAGGGATGTCCCCATTGGCAAATCTCTGGTACAGCTGAGTCAGATGCCAAATGTGGGAATCGTGATAGCATTCAGGGCAGACAGCACACACATTCATTATAATGCCCTGGGAAATCGCAGATGACCTGGTAGTTGATGGAGGGGATGCCCCTGCAGTTGATGTAGGCCCTACCCTGATCACCAGGTGGTGCTTTGATGTGCATGTGCATGCAGTCTATAGCACCCACTACCTCAGGGTATTTTATTTGGTGGAAGAGATGCATATTGCTGGACAACACCTCACTGGTGTTGAGGAAATATACATGCTTACCGGCTGGATGCTGATGCCTGTGAGATCCCCATGATATCCCTAGTTGAGCTTTGGGAGGTACCTGTGGATAGTATTCCTAGGCCTACACATACCTTGGTATCCACTGGGATGGGTTCCCCTCGGTGAGTTTGGTGTGTCAGGTGTGGCCGGCACAGCTCACCAATTTGCTGTAGGAGGTCCCTGCCCACCCTATAGCACTCCACTATCTCCAGCTCATGTAGCCCCTGGTAGGTTATCCTGGGTCTGTACACTCTTCTCCGTCTCCTCACTGTGGGTTGATTGGCAGCATTCACATGCTCACCACCCTCAGCCTCTTGCACATGTTGTTTTATGTTGCCTGCTGCAGCCCCTCTCATTTTGTAGGTTTGTTTGTTAAAAGTTCCCTGCTTGTATACACAGGTGGTGTAGAGTGTGGAAAAACCAGAGGTTGAGGTGTTTGCTTAGTTTATAGTAGTGTTCTGGGCTGGGCTGGTCTGCTGCCTGTGTAATTGGCTGATTCTGATACATTTCACCTGCTAGCTATGCTAGTTCTCCTTGACTACCTTCCTACTGCTGTTTTCCCTTCCCATTGCCTTCCTGTTTAAGCCCAGGGGTGCGCTGCACAGAGTGTTCAAATGTGCACAGTGCTGCTATTTCCTGGTTTAACTTTTTTTTTCTTCCTTTAAAACCCAGTGCGTGGCGTGCAGACCTGCTTAGGCAATGTAAAGAGTGCTAGGGAGATTCAGACACACCCCCTAGCTTAGCTGTGCTAAGCTAGGAGCAAACCCGAGCCACAGGGCTCCAATCCACTTACAGAATGCCTGACATCCCCCCCCCCCATGATGTCACCTAACTCCTAAGCTTGCACCAAGCTATTCCTACTCTTACACTGTTGGGACCTGACTAGCATGCTGGGGAAAACTGGGATTCACTATCATTCCCCTCATTTGCATAGGATTGCCTGCGAATGCATAGTTACATGTCTCACACTGAGCCTCCCCCCTTACCAGCCACTACTCACTGGACATGTTGGCTTCTGCCTGCCATTAACTTGCATGGCAGAATAGTGATTTTAGTTAGAATGCTTAATTTAGGTTTATTTTGTTATCCCCCCCCCCCTCGATCCCGTTTGCATGCTGTTGCCCTATGCTTAAACAGCCGAGATCAGCTAAAAAAAATTAAAAGTTGATTTTTTAATTTTTGTGGCTGTTTGCAATGTCAATGGCCTTATACCTGGTTATTGGCATGCTTCCTAACTGATATGCAACCTTTATTTGGAGCTGTCACAGCTCCGTTTTGGATTTTTCAGAAATGTACTTGGTTACTAGCTGAGTACATTTCTGCAGATTGCACTAGCCCTGCATGGCCAGTTGCAAGCTTCCTGGATCGCAAATTCACCTCATTTGCATCGATTTCTCCTGTAAATGGGGTGATTTGCATACAGGGGCTTAGTCCATGCAGGACTAGTGCAGAAGTGCTCGTGCATGCCCCTGCAGGCTGTTGCTGGATCGCACAGCAGACATATTGCCTGCTGGAGCTCCTGCACTAATCCTGCATGCCGTGCAAGGCATAGAGAATCTGGGGTATTATCTTGCTAAGCAAACTGCAAGGTATTTGCTGGCCAAGTCTATATAATGAAAAAAAGAATCCATGAGCTAGTTTATCACTCTTCTACAGTATTATTGGTTTGCTACAGGATAGGTGATGCCCATGACGAACACACAGAATAAAAGCAAGCAAATATAGCTTATAACTGACTTGAGGAATCAAATGAAGATTAGAGACAAATCTGGAAAGATTGCAAAGTAGATCCTTCCAACAATACATTTATTGGTTGATTGACTGAGCCATGGGTTCAAGCTCAATGCCAAGAAATGTATAGTTATCCCCTTTGGGAAAAAACATGTACCTGTGAATTATCACATAGGTGAAAGTACACTAAACACCGAAAGTGTGATAAGAGACTTAGAGTCACAGGTGGACAGTGGTCTCACCTTCAATAACCACATCGCTGCAACAGTCAGGAAATCCTTCTATGTGGCACACCTCATCTCTAAGGGCTTTTCATCCAGAAAAAAGGAGGTCATTGTCCCACTGTACTCATCCCTCATTAGACCCATTATAGAATACAATGCCCCATTTGGTATGTACCTCTCAAGACATCTGCAACAATTGGAAAGGCCGCAGAAATACCTCATTAAAAGAATCACATGCCTAAAGCAGATGCCCTATGCTGACCGCCTTAAAAAACTCCGGCTATACTCTGTCGCATATCGTCTACTCCGAGGCTATCTCAGCTTAACATACAAGGCCATGTCAAACCCAGAGCTGTTGGACTTGCTACACTTAAAGAAATCCCAATCCCTCAGAGCCACATGCTCCAGGGATCTAAATCTTGTCATCACAATAAACAAAACATGCTGGAGGGATAGGGTCCTGACCTAGAGACTCCCCTGACTCTGGAATAGACTGCCCATACATGTCGAGCAGTGTGCCTCTTTGGACCTCTTCAAAAGGAACCTTGATGATTGGATGGGAGAAAGGAAATTCACCCTGGGGATCACGTCAGTCACCCCGCTAGACAGGGGTCCAGGGAAGTAAATAGTGTGGGAAGAAATAGCCAGGGAATTGTTATGGCTAGGCTTGTATAGACCCTAGGGCCGATAGCCTAGTACCAACCTATGAACCTATGATTAGCATTTGTTTACTGGGATTGTCCAGCTAGGCTTGAGGCCCCCTTCAGCAGAGGTTTGAGGAGAAAAACTCCAGACAAAATACATAAAAGTCTGCAAAAGGTTACACTAAGAGAGATGAGTGCAAATCTTCTAAAAAATACAAAAAATTCTCAGTTTATGGTTAGAGTACATATATATTATAGAGATGAGTAGATTGTCTTATGTATTAAACTATAAAAAATAAAAATAAAAAATAAGATATATCGAACATTAGTAGCAACAAAGTCAAACTACTTCAGTACAGAAATACCTTATCTGAATATACATGTTACAGACTTCGCAAACGGTCTGAAATATTCAACAAGAGAAAAGAAACAAGAGAGTAAAATATGTATGAGCAATCAACAGCAAATTAAATTAAATACAACTACGAAAGTACAGAGTACATTATTTACACAGGCATCTAGGTATAGGCTTACTCGGCGTGCTTATAGATGAGTGAATTGGCTGCTATAGGTGGGCCAAAAAGATTAGCCGTAGTTTTGTAAGGTACAACAGAATGTCAGCAAGTAGATGCAGGGAAACTGATTCGTAAGACAGATGAGCAGTTTGTAAAATGGAATAGAATGACAGCAAATAGGTGAAAAACAGAAGAACATAGTGAAGAAGTTTAGATGTGGTGTGCGAGTGAGAAGGCTTAACAGAGGGGAAGGTGAAAAGGTATGGGAGCGGTGGCTAGAGAGCTTTCATAAGTAAATGTGGGTAGCCAGTAAAGGGTGGATAAAGATTGTAAATAAGAGCTATTTTGTGCAGCTGGATATTTTTGGCATTTGGAGAATAAGGTTAATTGGGTATTAACTATTTTATGTATTACCTGGGTGAATGGAATGGACACGGCCACGTGTCCGTTAGATGTTGTTTAAGATGGGATCAGAAGGTTGTTTAAGATAACCTATGCTGGAGGGATAGGTTCCTGACCCAGAGACTCCCCAGACTCTGGAATAGACTGCCCATATATGTCAAGCAGAGCACCTCTATGGCCCTCTTCAAAAGGAACCTTGACAATTGGATGGGAGATAGGAAGTTCACCCTGGTGATCACGTCAGTCACCCTGCTAGACAGGGGTCCAGGGAAGTAAATACTGTGGGAAGAAATAGCCAGGGAATTGTTATGGCTAGGCTTGTATAGACCCTAGGGCCGATAGCCTAGTATCAACCTATGAACCTATGAAGATGTTTTTAAAGGTTGTCAGATTATGGGTTTGTTGTAGGGTAAGTAGGATGGAGTTCCATAGGAGGGATACAGAAGTAACCTGCATAGTTATTAGATTTTGTGACTACTAACAGACATTTGTTTATAGAGCAAAATGATCTATATGTAGTGTAGTGATGAACAGTGTTGCTGTTGCTGGGGCATTTGCTGATTTGTAGATCTGGTTGTGTGCAGTGACTAACTGAGAGAAACTTAGGGCATGCTGCAGTTCAGCCCACTGAAGCTGTTTGGAAACTAAGCTGTGGTGTGCTCTGCATGGAGCATTAGCAGCAAATGTTTCTACTTTATTGCAGCACTGCTTGAATAGGTGGGCTTGTGTGGCTTGTAGATTTATAAAAACTGGAGCACATTGTAAAAGGATTGGGAGTAGGTAAGATGTGTCAATGGTTTTACTGGTGTTATCTGTAAGATGCTGATTAATCCTAAGGAGGGCACCAAGTTTTGATGATTTTTTTACTGCTTATTTTACATTAAAATCAAATTTCATATTTCATATATTATGATCCCTGATTTAAGAATGCTAAATTCAGTTTATATCAACAACTTAAGATCAACACAAAAATCAGTGTTAGTTATGATAAAACTTCTTATTTGTGAATGTTTCACATTTTTAATCTAAGGAACCCTATGTCCATCTGGAATTTTATTAAATCTATAGAATTTATTTATTTAGTTATATTTGTTTATAAGGGTAGTGCACTGATTAGACCAGTTTCAGGCTCAGCCCCAGTACAATACAAAACATTTCACAAACAAAAATATACAAATATAAGCAATAACACAACAGTTCAGACTAATTACTTAGAAAACTATGTACATACATTTCAGTAAACAAGCACAGTGCAATGTACAATCAAGCAGAGTGTAATGTACAATACATACATTATTTCTAAATAGGGTCAGTCTTCAGCGAATCTTGAGAGAGGAGAAGAAATTCTGAAGAAGATAGCTTAGGTGATATGTCCTGTGTTGAAGCAGGAGCATTTGCCTTAGATGAAGAAGTACTTTTCTACTTTCATTCTGAATTTGGAAAAAGTGTTGATTTCCTTAATGTCAGTGGGGAGAGCTTGCCAAACAGTAGGTGCCTGAGAGAAGAAAGCATGTGCAGTGCTATGGAGTTTGGTTCTAGGGGTTATGAGAGTTGGTTTTGAATTCACATATTTATTTTCAAAATCCTCTCATAATTGTAGATGCTTGACTCCTCTCCCTTTTCCTCCAAATTCACTTTTACAATCTTATGGAAGCTATTTCGATTTATTTATTTATTATTTATTTACATTTGTTTACCGGGAAATTCCGATGGGACGCAGTTCCTTTTTCAGGGGAAAAGCTCCACTAGATATATTTATCACTTAGTTTCATGGAATATGGCTGAAGGGAGACAGTTATGCATGTGAAAGTCATAGGCTCTTAGGTTCATAGGAAGTTACTAGGCTAGCAGCCATAGAGCCTGTACAAGCCTAGCCGTGTTAATCCCAAGTATCCCCATTTGTTCTTTTTGGGTTGTTTGTGGAATGTATTTATGAGCAGAGCAGGTCTGTGATCAACACCAGCTAACCTGTCCATGAGGGACATGGGTACCACCCCAGGGATGAATTTGCAGTCTCCCATCCAATGATCTAGGTTGCATTTGAATAGGGTCAGTGAGGAGCTCTGTTTTACATGAATATGAAGTCTATTCCAGAGAAGCGTCAGTCTCTGGGAGACATATCTGTCTCTCCAGTATGTTCTGTTAATGTCACAACCTAAGTTGAGATCCATAGAGCAAGTGACTGTTGTGTCATTTGACTTGCGGATGTGCAGCATTTCCATTAGGGCAGGGTTGGAGATTGCCCTATAGGCCAAGCACAAGTCATCATTCAGCAGCCTATAAGATACAGAGTGACAGGGCGTTCAGCCTGCCATGTAGGTGATGGTTGGAGTCCCTGTATTTTCTTACTGAGAAACCTCTGAGGTCTCTCCAGTTGCTGCAGATGTCTGGTGAGGTACATGCAAAAGGGTGCATTATACTCTGTTAGTGGTCTGATGAGGGTCGAGTACAGTGGGATTATAACATCCCTTGACCTGTCCCTTGTTTATGAGGTGCACTGCATAGAAGGCTTTCCTTACCACTGTGGAAACGTGGTGGTTAAAGAAAGGTAGGATTTCTATCAACCTGTGTACCCAAGTCTCACACCACTGGGTTGGAACTCAGAGGAGTGCTGTTAATATTGTAATTTGTAGGGAATTCCATTTTGCCAAAGGGAATAATAATGCATTTTTTTCTGCATTTAGTTTTAGATCATGGTGTTGGCACCAATTATTTGCTTGTATTAGCCTTTCTTGTAATATGTTGACATCATTGGGGGAATAAATGATTGCTCCCAGTTTGCAATCATAAGTGAACTTGGTGAGCCAAAGACTGTCTACTTTGGCATGGACTTCTGATAAATAGAGGTCAAACAGTAAGGGGCCCAGCACAGACCCATGTGCTATTTCACTGGTGATGGTTCTACTTCTGAAAATGGAGTCACCAATTCTGACAGAATGTGTTCTCTTGGTGAGCCACTTGGCTACCCATCTAGCAATGTAAGGGTTAATCCCTATCTGGGAGAGTTTCTCAATGATGCCAGAGTGGGGAATTGTGTCAGAAGCCTTGGCAAGGTTGAGATAGGCAGTGTGCACTGTCTTACCTTCATCCATGGCTTCGGTGGCTCTCCAAAGAAGTCCACAAGGTTTAATAAGCATGATCTGCCCTTAACAAAGCCAAACTGGGTTGGGTCCAGCATTTGGAGGTCACCTATGTCCTTGTTGATAAGGTCCATAACAATACTTTCCATGGCCTTGCAGATGAGGCTGGTTAGACTTATGGGTCTGTAGATCCCAGGGTCAGTTAATGGCCCCCTTTGTGCAGGGGCTTACTGCTGATGTTCTCCATTCTGTAGAAACATAGCCAGTTCTCAAGCTATGATTAAAGAAGATGGCAAGTGGGTCCATTAGGTCTTGTTTATATTGTTTAGTAAACAACCTGGGATATTATCTGGACCCACTGAGGCCATGTTTTTGGCCTTGGTGAGTGCAGAGATGATCCGTTCTCTAGAGACTCTGGGCAGAGGGCTAGTGTCAGGTATGTTTTGGGATATGGGAGGTGGGGATAGCTGTGTGACGTTTGTGCTGAATCTGTCAGCTAGCAGGTTGGTGATATCTTCTGGTGTAGTATGAGTGATCCCATCTCAAACAGTGTGGCACATGGTTGGGCATTTCCTTCTAGACTTCAGATGTAGTTAAAGAATGCCGTATGATTATCCTTGGCTAGGGATGCAATTTTAGTTTTGTAATTTGCTTTCAAAGACTTTACAAGATTTCTGATTTTCTTCTTTAGGCTTAGGAGGGAACTCTTCCTCTGCAGAATGATATCCCTCTTACTTTTGTACAACAGTTTCTTCCTCTTGTTATATAATCTGTTTATTCTTGAAGTCCACCTCATTGGCTTGCTTTTACGGGAAGACCTGGTTTTGATCTAATCAAGTACAGCACAGTTTATGCAGTCCCTTAAGTGTACACTTCTGCATAGTGATCATTGGTGTCTGCAATTGTGGGTGGTATGAAGCCTTTTATACCATTGCTTAGTAAGCTGTAGTTAGCTTTGGTAAAGTTTTTTTTATAATTTATGTTCCTTTGAGGGTGTCAGTTCTAGTAGTTACTTCAAATGAGACTGATTTGTGGTCTAACCTAACCTGGAAGGCATCACGCATGTGGAATTACAGTGACCCCCCCCCCCATGTTAGTGAGTACTATGTTCACAACATTAAGCCCCCAACTGGGGATGTAGATTATCTGTTAAAGAACATTTGCGTTAACAAAATCCAGGAACCTCTGGGTGAGAGTGTTTTTGCTTGTGTATGTTCCCCAGTGTATTGAAGGATAGTTGAAATCTCCCATAACTAAGGTGTTGGACTGTATGGCAACGGATTCCAGTAAACTGAGGTAGGCAGTGTGCTTATCCTGGTTCATGGTGGATATCTATAGCTAGCAATGATGTGGTATGGTACTGTCCCAGTAGTTAATTGGACATGGAGTAGTTCAAGTGAGTCATGCTGTTTGACCAGCCTCGAAGACCATTTGGTTTTAATGAAGATGGATGCACCTCCACCTTTGGTTCCCTCACACTTATTTTGAGGTCTGAACATGTGGAAGGCATTGTAGTGTTGCACAACCGGGGTGCTCTCAGTGGCCTTCAACTGTGTATTGGTAACTGCACAGGCATCAGCATCCTTTAAGGTGAGGAATGCTTCCAAGGACCATAATTTCATGTTTAAACTCCTAGCATTAAGCAGCATGACCCTGAGTTTGTCACAATTAGATTTTGTTACATTGGAAAATTTGTTCTTTTGACATTGCCAAAAAAAAGGCACTATGGGGAAGGCAAGAGTCTTTGCCAGTATCTGAAAGCCTATGGGGGACAGGTGCAGACCATCTTTAACAAAGCAGCAAGGTCTGTCTACGATATCCTCCAAGGCTGACAGATAGTGGAGTGACACCAGAAGCTGAGCCAATTGTTGAAGTCAATCATTTTTTGTTCATAAGAGAGGTATGTCTCTAGTCTTTCCCTCTGACATGGACTATGACAAAGTCATAACGGTACTTGTTGAGTGACTTGATTGCATGCATCATTTGTTGGAGCCTGGCACCTAATAGGCAGCTATCTGATGAGGGGGATATCTGTGTAACTCAATGTGGAGTCACCTATTTCCAAGACATTTGATGTGTTTTTCCTTAGGGACTTATTTGCTAAGACACAGGTGTTTGTGTTGATACGTGTAGTGGTTTCTTTTTGCTTAGTGGTGAGTGTGGGTGATGGGCATTTAGATCTCTGTTCTTTTGTTAGGCTTTTAGTGAGCACCTCCACATATGTGAGTTTATGTGTCGTGACCTTATTTTGTTTGAGAGGTGAGGTTTGCGTGAGAGGTGAAATGTGTGTGCTACAAACCTGTTTGATGTCTAGTTTATTTTTACGTGAGAGAATTGACTCCAATTCTTCAGTGTATTTGCATCTCTCACATAGGGTATTAGTTTGCTTTAGGAGTAAATGGTTGCCAGTTTAAGAGGCAATTGCTACATTGTGTCAAGATACCCTTACCAATCAAGCTGACAGGAGAAATGATGGGAAACTGCCCATCCATTGTGGCAGGATTTTCCTGAATGTGGTATTTGAAAAGGAAGGGGTTAGCTGGACTTAGTCACAAGCAGCAAAAATGAACCAGTAATTCAATTAAATGCAGTTAACAAAGTACAGTGCTGGCTCAAAATATACTTATTTTTCAATTTTTTTTTCAGTGTATTCCTTCGATTTCAGTGCAGATGCACTCCAGACCTCTGGCTAAAGTTTAGAAATGTTGAGCAGTTCTGGTAAACTGAGCGCAAACCCACACAAGCACAAGGCTTATATACAGGAAAATTTAAACAGTTTTAACACAACCACCAATAGGAAAGCCTCAAACCAAGCCTTTCTCCAACAGTCGTTAACTCAGATGTGTCCTGAGCTACACACTTCTGCCACGAGGGTGTGGTGAGGCCCTCTTAATGTAAGTTGGCTGGTTTAAGAGCACAGACATATCAAACAGTCTAGATTCGGCAGGTCTGAATCTACCTTATGATATGCAAGGCAAGAAAACACAATTTATAGATAGGAAGGAGTAAAGGAAAGCTACTTATAGGTCAAAGTGAGCTCGGTGGTGGTGCTGCGGTAGCGTTGTCGCCTCACAGTAAGACGTTGTCCTGTTCGATTCTCAGCTAGAGCGTTTTCTGTGTGGAGACATGCTTGAATGGACATACCTTCGTTGAAGGTTGTGTGTCAGAGCTGGCAACTCGGCATGTAAAAATCTACTGCCAATCATTAGCCGACCGGAGTTCCACTGTGGCGACCCCTAACCGGGAAAAGCCGAAAGACACAACAACAACAGCTTATAGGTCAAAGTGAGAGTGTTTAGTAGTATAAAATTAGATGACCTGCAGTTGTAACATCTTCTGCACAAACTGGCAGTTTTTCGAGCAGCTGTAAACAGTGGGAGATTATGGAGAGAATTTTCTATAGAGGCTTTTATACTAGCAGGAAGAACGCTAAGCCCTCAGGCCAATCGGATAAAAAGACAAACAGCTATCAACTACTAGTTCCCACCTTGGATGGGTTGAATTTGGCTCTCTGCTCCCACCACAGTGCAGAAGAACCCAGCCAATGTAAAACAACCTGGCTTTGAGCTCACATACAGCAACAAATGCTTTAAAACAGAAGTAAGAATTCATACAATATCAGGACTCCTTGGAAATAAGTTCACTAACCCTGAGAAATGTTCACAACACACAAAAACTTTGCAACACTTAGAAATATTTTGGCAGATTCAGAACAACTTCTGTAGAATACTGTTAAAGCAGTCTAAGAGTAGTACAGTAACAAACAGATGGAGTTTCTTTAACAAGTGCAGGATGAAAAACAGCAATAAATTCAACAACATAAGTGAATGCAGCACAGAATTGTTTAATATCACTGAAACAGATAGAGCAAGTGCAAAATATATACTTATATGAGCTTTGTATTTCCAGATGATTTTAGAAGCAAGCCAAGTCTTGCAGGGACAGGTGTCCAAGACATGCACAAGGAAACTGAATAAATGAGCCTAAATCATGCTTTTGCACTTAAGCAAGCATGTTTCTAGAATGTACATCTGGCCACATTTTATGAACTTAATCAAAATAAAAAAGTATTAGCTTGCATTGCTCCTACACCAAACACCTCTATATGCAAAAAAAAAAAAAAATCCATAGGTTCACAAGTAAGTACTAGGTTAGCAATTTTAGGCCTAGCCAGTTTCCCTTTTTGTACTTGAAATAACCCATCCCATTTGGTTATAGATTGCCATTACCCATCCCATGGTCAATAATTATGTATTACCTCTAAAGAGAATAACAGATCATGACAGAGATAATTTGAGGTGACCCATGTATGGGATACATTATTTAGGAGCTACCTCTATCCTTTAGTAGTACAGGAGGCTGTCCTGGGGTATACATTTTCTTTCCCATCCATTGATCTAAGTTGTGCTTGGATATGGACAGGGAGGAACTTTGTTTTATGTGGATGGGAAGTCTATTTCACAGAATCAGTAGCATCTGTGAGATATACGTGTCCCTCCAAACCATTCTGTTGCTATTGCAGAAGAGGTTTAGATCCCTAGACCAGGTATTTCCATTACCATATGACTTGCTGATGTGCCTCAAATTCATCAGTAATGTGCTGGAGGATGCCTTGTATGGCAGACACAGGTCACCTCTTAGCAGTCTGAAGGTACTGAGTATAGTGACAGGGCTTTGGGTCGGTCCATGTAGGACATGTTATTTAGGCCTTGTATCCTTTTAATAAGGTATTTCTGTGAGCATTCAAGTTGTTGCATGTGTCTGGAGAGATACATGCCAAAGTGGGCATTATATTCAATGGCTGGCCTAATGAAATGATAAATAAAAAGACTATACAATTACTACTAGGAGATATAATTTACACTTATAACCCAAATATACATATTCTCTGCCCACGCTATTACAGCTCAGGCATATATTCCTAGTTAAACCCCTCACTGACATATTCAGTCTGACCACAACTAAAGATTCTCTTCTACATAGTTTTAAAACTGCTTCAATAAGGACATTACATTACATGAAGTTTATTTTCCATCTTCCAAACAAGATTTCATTCTATAGCAAATACTGGTCCGCTATCTAAATTAATTCACTCATTCTTTTTCTGATAATAAATTATTTCCTTTCACAGGATTGCAGGGTTTCTAAAACCTATCTTTTTCCTGAAAACCAGTGGTTGCAAATATTAAACCCATTCTGGACCGGGTGATGGTCTGTTGCAAAATACTCTAACACTCACATACTACATTTAACACTTATGGGCAGTTCAGCAAACACCAGTGCACCTACTGCATGCCTTTGAGAGGTGGTAGGAAACTGAAGCACATAGATACAGGGAGGACATGCAGACTATCCACAGATGGTATCTCAGCCAAGTATATAACTGAACAATATCTTAAACCTCTTCCTCTAAGGTAGCAGTACAACTGGTTATACCACACTCTAATCAAATTATTAAAGAAACCTTTATGAACATATATTACAATGTGTTAACAAATATGACAGTTTTTCTAACAAGCAATTTGGTTTCTCGCTAAAATATAATACTATAATAGCAACCTCCTCATTAACCATTCAGATCCTGTCCAGTAAGGAATAGGGTAATGAAACTAGTGCTAATTTCTTAGATCTTAAAGCACTTTTTAAAATATATTTTTTATTTCTTCAAAAACATACATATTGTTGATTTTTCCATTGATATTATAAAATGGTTTGCGACCTACCTTCACAACAGAATGTTTCAAATTACATTCAACAACATATCCTCAGAGGAAGGTGCACTTACAAAAGGAGTCCAGCAAGGTGCTAACCTGAGATTATTAAGTCCATTACTTTTTTTATTTATTCCTTAACAATCTTCCATTCATCAACTGCATTATATGTGCTCATGATGTAGGTTTAACTAAATCACGTACAGAGTTCTGTTTGCTTCCAAAAGGAATCACAGCATGTCTTTAACCAGGTTTTATAGTACTTAGAACAAACCTACCACAACCTCACTCAGAATTACAGTTGTGCTATATGGAACTCCATTAGGCTGAAAACTATACAATCACCAGTGATTAACAATGTTTGTGGTACTCCAGTTAACAAGCAAAAGTACTAAGGTGTGCTGCTTGAGCAAGTCATGAGCACATTGAGACATAAGTTGTTAAAAGTTTTAAATCATTTTAAGTATTCCTACAGACTATACCACTTGCTTAGTGTATTAGTGTACAGACTTGGGTATGCATACCCAATTGTCACATTACTCTCAACCACAGACTCAGTCCTCCTTCGGAAAGCAACAGATAATATCATTCATCTCTTACATAACAGAAAACACTACTGTTAGACTTTAGACAAACAGGGTGCCATTTGCAGTAAGAGCCACTGTATTACTAAATTCTCTAATATTTAAACTTATTAATGACTTCTAATGTCATCTATTGAAAAATTAGCTTAACAAAAATTCACTTCATGTGCCCTATAGATTCAACTCATCACATTCATACTTTTGCAATTTGTGAGAAAAGCTTTAAAATGTGCTCCAGATAGCTGGAAAGTTTTACTTCAGAATATCCTCACCTACCATCAATTAGACAATCATGTCAAAAAACAAATCAGGCATGACAAAACGTTATATTATACAAGAATGCAACAAAAAACACCAAAACAATCCCCAGAAATTCTGGGGAGCCATTAAACAAGTATTTAAGCCAGGACAGATCCCAGCCTCAGTTCCAACCACAACAAATTCCACAGATTGCATTGCCTCACAATTTAATTCATACTTTATTAACTCTATACTCAACCTAGTAAAAAACTATAGCAAGACCTCCCCTATCTATTCCTAATGAACTAGGCAGAGCCATCAACTCCTTTACAATCAAACCAATACAAACTAAAGCCATTAAAAAATATCTTTCCTGAACTTAAGCCCTCCTCCCTCACAGCCGACCAACTCCCTGATGAGTTTATAAAAAGAGCAGCAGGTGCCATCTTCTACTCTATATCCCTCCTTATAAACTATTGCTGAGCAGTATATCTCCAGACTTTGGAAAGTCTCCTATGATATCCCTCTCCACAAAGGTGGCACCTCTGTTGAGTTCTCAAACTACAGGCCAATTGCCATACTCCCTCCCAGAGCCAAGATTATTGAAAAATGCATACAAAGCCAACTCCTCAACTACCTACAAAGTAATAATCTCCTATCTACATCTCAACATGTCTTCATACCTAAACACAGTACAGCCACTGCCTTTGTCAGTTTTACAAACTCAGTCAACCAGCTTAGAAATGACAACCAGCTCATCTCTTCTATCTTTCTTGATATTTCTAAGGCCTTTGATAGAGTATTACACCAAAAGCTACTAAATGAGTTAGCTTCCTTAAACCTAAACCAGCCAGCCCTCTTCCTGTTTCTCAGCTACTTAACTGACTGTCAACAGGCAGTTAAGTGGCAAAATGAACTCTCCACCCTATTACCAGTCCCAGTAGGAATACCTGAAGGCTCAGTTTTCAGTCCATTGCTCTTCACCATATTCACCAACTGTCTCAGCACAGCCACCCAGCATCCAACCATCATTCAGTATGCAGACAATTCCTCCCTCATATGTTTTGCTCCCTCCCTACCAAAACTCCTACATACATCCCAACAATCTTACCAAGACATTGAAAAATACCTGTCAGACTCTCAACTCATACTCATCCCAAATAAAACAAAGCTTATGCTCTTCATTATTAGCAAAATTCCTGATAACTCTCCCCCTTTCACCATCTACTCAGCCAATAAAACTGAAATTGAACCTGTCCAACACACCAAACTCCTTGGAGTCACAATTGACAACAAAGTAAAATTTGATGAATACCTCGTTCTAACTATCAAAAAGGTTCACATTAAGCTATGTCCACTTTACACAGTCAAGCCATACCTAACCAAAGTCACTAGACATTTCATAGCTAGAACCCATCTTGTCTCTACCCTTCTTTATGCCTCATCAATATTCATCAATCACAGAAGATCAGATTTAAATAAACTGGAGTCCTGTTATAACAAAATCGCAAGATTTGCTACTAACCTCCATTACAGAGCATATCACTGCACTGTACTTCGTAAACTAAATTGGATCAAACTGCCTCGTCCCCTATCCCTCAGCCAACTAACTTTCATTCATACCATCTTCCACCACCCCAGAGAACTGTCCATCACTAGTGCAGCTCTACTCAAACAAAAGATCACTAAGGTCCTCCAACAAACTACTCTTCAAAGTAACTAAATGTAATAATTATTATGGTAACTCTCTATTCTCCACCAGATATCCAAGTCCTGGAATTCCATACCTAAAACAATACTAAACACTAGTGACACACCCAAATTTAAACTACTGCTTAAGGAACACCTATCCAGCTAGTGGCTTAGCTCCTGCACTAACCCAGGCTGATCTTTTTGTCCTTCCTTGTTCTTACAACCACAATATTGCTTCCCTTATGATATTCTACTCCCAATCTATCCCTTCTCTCACTAAATTCCAATTTCTCTCTACCTACGACAAGTTCACTACTCGTTTTTATCCCTATCTACCTTTCTCCAGCCTCTTATAGTGCATCATATTCCCTCCTCCTTGTACTTAATCTCAATATTGCCTTAGATGTCACTGTTTAGAACAAGAAATACTAAAATAACAACCATTATTTGTTTTTATACCATATATGCATCTCCTAAATGTTTACCACCAGTACCATGACATTTACCTACTGATCAGCCATTTCTCCATGCTGGCACAACCTACTTTCATACTATTTATTTGCCAGTTTGTTGCTTAGTTATTTTTAGTTAAATATTTTTAATAAGATGCTTTTTAGATATTTTAGTTAGATGCTTCTTTAGTCAGTTTTTCTTTAGTTATTTTTACTACTTATATTTACCAAAGTTATGTATTTACAATGGTTCTCTGTTTCTTGTATTGTATTGTCTATAATGTGTTTTTTCTGGTATTGTATTGTTTGTAATTTTTTTGCTTCTTTTTGTAAAGGAGTTTTTCTCCTCAGGCCTCTTCTGAAAAAGAGTCACTGGCCTAGTTAGACATCCCCAGTAAATAAATGTAAAATAAACAAATGTTAAATAAATAAATAAATATAAAAAAATGTGCATGCTTTAAGAATACATGGCCTTTCTATTATTTATGAAGTCATTATTGCTATACTTTATTGCACTTATTCCTGCAAGTATCACTTTCAGCCAAGGCTGACTTCTGCTTTAAATTGTATATAACGTAAATAGCGTATGTATCATCAATTAATCATGGTTTGTGAAAACTGTTGTAAAGATATGGCATGATAAATCAGTATATTAATAAACCAGTTATTTTGATTAGTATAATTTCTTCCTACTGTTTTATTATATGTTAAATTGTTCTTTTACCATTTTTTTCTAGGTTTTCTCACAGTTTAGTATGTGCAATTTCTGATTTGTTCAGTTTGCGTTCCATGTGGTGCATATTTTGTTTCTGTCAGCTCCCTATTGAAATGTCAGCAATGGAAATGCTAAGTGCCACAAAGAGGGGGGAAAAAGACCGAAAACATGGAGAAGAGTGAATCTCGAAAATTGCTGTTCTCTTTAAAACTTTTTTTTTTGTAGGGGGCAAGCCTCCCCTTCACCCTCTTACCCAATGAACATATGTATACCAACTCCAAGATTTCTATAGCTTGTAGAAAATGGAATATTCTGAGAAATGATCTCAGCCATAGTGTATGCAAGTCTTTTCTTTTGGCCATTCAGTCTCTGTGTTTTGGGACTCATTCTAGCGGGTCACGACATTTCCAGTGGTTACCATTTCAACCATATAATTTAGTTTGAGCCTGGAAAGGGTCTCTGAACCAGTTCCCCTACACAAATAACAAATAATAAATAAAATAAAAAACAAAATTAAGATAAACCCATGTATGATTTCCTGGTGTACACTGTTGAAATAAATATTCATGTTGGTTGCCTTTAGGAATATAGAACATAACGTATTTAACATAAAAAAATAATGAAGGGGTACCTTGGCCGCTTGTCTTAAAAAACTTCTGACAGATAATACATAGCCCAGAATTCAGCAAGCTCTGCACAGCATGCAGGAATAGTACATAAGCTGCTTGAGGCAATATGGCCGTCGAGAGATCCAGGAACAGGCTCCCCGGACATGCACGAGCGCTCCTGCACTATTCCTGCAAGGACACAGCTCCTGTATGCAAATTACCCCATTTGCAGGTGAAAAACATGCAAATTAAGTGAATTTGTGATCCAGGAAGCTGGCAGCCATCCATGCAGGACTAGTGTAACCTGCAGAAATGTACTCAGTTAGTAACCGAGTACATTTCTGCAAACTACAAAACGGAGCCATGACAGCTCCAAATAAAGGGTGTATATAATGTGTAAAGCATGCCAATAGCCAAATATATGGCCAACAGTTGCAAAAAAATAAAAAAATAACTTTTATTTTTTTGGGGTCGATTTCGGCCGTTTAAGCATAGGGCAGCTGCGCTCAAATGGGATCGGCTGAAAAATCAAAGAAAAACCCTGAAAAAAGCTTTTCTGCAAAATCACAATTTTGCCATTATAGTCACTGGCAGACAGAAGACAACAAGGCCAGTGAATAGTGGTTGCTAAGAGGGAAGGCTCAGTGTGGGACTTGTAACTAGGCATTAGCAGGCAATCCTATGCAAATGAGGGGAATGATACTGAATCACAGATTTCCCTTTATGGCTAGCCTGCACCCAACCTTGTAGGCACAGGAAGACCATGGTGCAAGCCTAAGAGCTAGCTGACATCATAGAGGGGTATGTCAGGCATATTGTAAGCTTACCGGAGCCCTGTGGCTTGGGTTTGCCCTAAGCTTAGCAGAGATATGGAAGGGGGTGTGTCTGAAGCTGCCAAGCACACTTTACATTGCCTAAATGGGCGTGCGCTCTGCTCACCGGGTTTTAAACCAAAAAGAAAAGTAAACCAGGAAATAGCAGCTCCGTGCACATCTGACCACTGTGTTTGCACAGAGCGCCTCTGGGCTTAAACAGGAAGGCAATGGGAAGGGAAAACAGCTGTAGGAAGGTAATCAAGGAGAACTAGCATAGCTTGCAGGTGAAATGTATCAGTCAGAATCAGCCAATTACACAGGCAGCAGCCCAGCCCAACCCAGCACACTACTATAAACAATGTAAACACCTTTCCCTCTGTTTTTTTCCACAAACTCTATACCACCGGTGTACACAAACAGGGAAATTTTACCTAACAAAAGCAACAAAATGATAGGGGCTGCATTTGCTCTCATAAATCAACATGTGGAAGAGGCTGAGGGTGGTGAGGATGAGGATGCTGATGACTAGCCCACAGTGAGGAGAAGGAGAAGAGTGTACAGACCCAGGGTAACCTACCAGGGCCTACATGAGCTGGAGGTAGTGGAGTGCTATAGGGTGGACAGGGACCTCCTACAGCAGTCACAGTGGATACCAAGGTATGTGTAGGCCTAAGAATACTAGCCACAGGTACCGTCCAAAGGCCAACTGGGGATATCATGGGGATCTCACAGGCATCAGCATCCAGGGTACTCCACCAGTCCCTGGATGCCATGTCAGCACATGCCAGTGAGCACATATATTTCCTCAACACCCGTGAGGCGTTGACCAGCAATATGCATCTCTTCCACCAAATAGCAGAATACCCTGAGGTAGTGGGTGCTATAGACTGCACGCACATACACATTAAAGCACCACCCAGTGAGTGGGGTAGAGTCTACATAAACCGCAAGGGCTTCCCCTCCATCAACTGCCAGGTTGTGTGCAATGCCCAGGGCATTATAATGAATGTGTATGCTGGCTGCCCTGGAAGCTATCACGACTCCCACATCTGGCATATGACACAACTGCACCAGAGATTTGCCACTGGGGACATCCCATATGGCCACCTAGTGGGGGATGCTGGTTACGTACTGTAGCCATGGCTGATGACACCCATCAGAAATGCACACACACCTGAATAAGAACTCCATAATGAGGCACATGCACAGACCAGAATCATAATAGAGTGTGTGTTCAGGATACTCAGGTCATGGTTCCGGTGCCTGGACATATCAGGTGGAGCCTTGCAGTACTCATCAGCTACATGTACCCAAATTGTCATTGTATGTGCCATGCTACACAATATGATCCTGTGGAAACAACTGCAGCAAGAACAGCATGGGGCAGGGCCACACAGCCCCCCACCATTGCCAAGGTCTGCAAAAGCACAAAGCACACAAATGTTTTTAAGAAATGGGAGGAATCCAGGTTTCGGACTATTACTAATCCTTTTGCGACGATAGGTAAAAAAACAGAACTATCTGCTTTTCTTGCAGCACAGAAACTTTGTTCCCAATTGGAAAAACTGTTATTTAAAGAAACAGCTACCTTTTATAATTTAAACAGTTTGCAAAGATACCATGAATTGCAGATTACACCAAAGGGGCTTAGAGCCATCAAAAGTCCCTCTGCTCCATTTGAACTATCAGAGGAACAGGAACAGAGATTCCATGATAGATGGATTGCTGCAGCACATCGATGCAGTATGGAATGGGTGTCCATACTGATAGACAGAGACAATTATAAAATAAATAAAATACTGGAAGAAACTAAAAAAAGTGTGAAGAGGTGATTAAAACAACATCTAATTCGGCATTAGAAACTTTTCTGTCAAGTATTAATGATCGCCTCACTACTTATGAGAAGGAATTAATACAAAGAAAGAAAAACAAGCTTCAAAGAGATCTGAGGGATTATGAAAAGAAGAAGGCGTTCATACTGTCATCTAATCAAAAATCCAAACGGTGCAGGGTTACTTTCCAAAATCAGGAAACTTATGGCCAGCGAAAAAATCGTAGCATGTATTCAGCAGAAAGTGGGGAATCTTCTATGGAAGAAGAGGAATGTATGGATCAGGAATATCTCACATTACCTAGACCTGGCACTTCAGAATATTTTCAACAAAATTGTCGTGGACCAGGAGCCACAGGATATGGTACGAGAAAGCGAATGTGGCAGGGACATGGTAACTGCAGGGACCAGGGAAAAGGCCCATATAAACGAAGTAGATGGACAAATTAAACAGGTACTGCATAATGTAGTGAATTTTCAGGTAAAATATGATGCAGTGGATTCTTATGTAGTTAATTTATCTAATTATGTGTTTGATACAGATGAAATGTCAGTTTTACAAAAGGGGCTAAAATTTATTCCCACTGTTTTTCCAAGATTGCATGAAGTTAAAGCAGAAATATTCAAATTAATTTGTAAAATGCATTTAAAGGAATATTTTTACAATATTGTACCATACAATGTGAATATTATTCAACACGTGGAGGAACACTTGCAGATAAACACTCCTTATCCAGAAATAAAATAAACAAAGTTTGATAGCAAGTGGATAGGAGCGAAGCTAGACAGCAAACAAATATAGTTCAAGTCCAACACAAAGCCCTTCAGAGTTTCAAATATTCCAAGTAATCCAAATAGAACCACCAAGTCCTGTGGTAAATATTCTTTATTCAACAGACAAGTGCTTTCGCTGAGTACAGCTTCTTCAGGTCAATTCAAAAAACAAAATCAAGTCCCATAATATGTAGGTAATCCAATTAAATTGCAACAAAGTCAATTAAACATTTAAAAGGGAAATGTAATGTTAATAAAGACTTATAAAACATATAAAATATTACTCAAATTAAAATCTCTATAGCACTTATAATAAAAACATATATGTGAGAACATGTAAGAACATGTTTTTTGAATTGACCTGAAGAAGCTGTACTCAGCGAAAGCGCTTGTCTGTTGAATAAAGAATATTTACCACAGGACTTGGTGGTTCTATTTGGATTACTTGGAATATTTGAAACTCTGAAGGGCTTTGTGTTGGACTTGAACTATATTTGTTTGCTGTCTAGCTTCGCTCCTATCCACTTGCTATCATACAATGTGAATATGTCAAATGAAGATACAAATTCATCTAGTGACAGCAGTTTTTATTCCTGTGATTCAGATGTTGAAAATAATGCATATACATTATTTGATACAAGCAAAATCTTAGTTAAAAGTACTTTTATGCCACCCTTTAAAAGTGTTAACATACAACGATTTAATAATGCTATTAATTTAGTAATAGAAAAAGAATTGAATGAATTTAATAGAATGAATAAGAATTATAATTTATCAAAGGATGAATGGTATAAATTGAAACAACTTAGTAAGAATGATAATATTGTATTTAAGCCCTCAGATAAAGGGGGCAGATTAGTTGTTATGAATTCTTCAATGTATTATGAAATGTGTATGCAGCATTTGAACAATGAACAAATTTATAAAAAAAGTAGATATAACTGTTTTAAATCAGGCTCAAAGAGAATACAAAATATTGATGGATAAAGGAGTGAGGCTTCATTATTTTTCAGCTTCGGATGTAGCGATGAAGTTTACAAATAAAAAGGGCTCAGTAGATAGATTTTTTTGTGTGCCCAAAATTCACAAGGATCTACAACACCCCAGGGGACATCCAATAGTTTCGGCTATTGGATATTTTACACATAATTTATGATGTCTTTTACATGACCTATGAACCTATAATCTAGACCTGTGGATGGGAGATCGTAGGTTTACCCCAGGAATCATCTCTGTGTCACTGCTGGACAGAGGCACAACAAACTAATGGGCACAGTATTTTTTCATATAAGGGGTGGCGTAAGCCACAATAATTTGGGCTAGGCTTATAAATGCCTTAGGGCAGATAGCCTGGTATAAACCTATGAACCTATGAACCTATGAAATACTGTTGAAAGAAGTATTGAAGCTTCCATCTTATATAAAAGATTCTTTTGACTTTTTGGATAAGGTGGGGAAATTAAAATGGAAAGAAAATATGTATTTTGTAGTAGCTGATGTAACTAGTCTGTATACTAATATACAACATGTATATGGACTAGAAGCTATACAGTATTTCTTGGGAGATAATCCCAGAACACAATATATCAAAGAGATAGTACATTTCTGTTTGAACAATAACATATTTGAATTTGAGGGAAACCTCTATAGACAAAAACAGGGTACAGCCATGGGGGCAGCATTTGCCCCCATGTATGCAAATATGTTTATGGGATTAATGGAGAGCACCCATATATATAGAAATATATTTTTTCAGAGACATGTTAAATATTACTTTAGATTTATAGATAATCTTATATTTATATGTCATGAAGGCAGAGAAAAGGTACCTGAGTTTTTGAATTTTTTGAATAATAACAGATTTGGAATTAAATATGATCAAGCACAAGTAGGAGTGAAGGTTAATTTTTTAGATATCACTGTAGAAGGAGTGAATAATGAGAAAATTAAAACTAAGATACATAGAAAATTCAATTAGCCGAATTTAATGCTACAAGCCACCAGTTGTCACCCACCACATACTTTGGCATCTATCCCGTATGGGGAATTGATAAGAATTAAAAGGCTATGTAGTGATATGAATGATTCAAAAATAGAAGCTGAAAGAACTATTAGAATGTTTTTGAACAGGGGATATGAAGAGCAAACGATAATGGAAAGTTATGCTAAAATTTATGAGAATCACAATATTAGTAAGAATAAGTTATATAGGTAATGGTGGAAATAGAAACAGAGTCTTAGAAAATAACGTTATATTTTTTGTTACTAAATATACAGTTTTTTCTGATAGATTTAATAATTTATTAAAAGAATATTGGAAATTGATAAAGAGACAAGTACCCTCTTTGTCACAAGTAGATCTTAGGACATCCTATCAGAGGGGACGTAATTTGCAAGATTTTTTGGTTCATAGTAAATATAGTAGACTGAAAGAACCAATTAATAGTAATGTGAAGAAATTGGGCACAAGCTCTTGTGGTAAATGTTCTATTTGTCAATATATAGTACCTACATTTGACAAAATAAATGGAAAAAAAATTGAAATACAGGACTGCTCTTCCTGTACAACAAAGGGAATAATTTATGCAATAAGATGTTCTTGTGATTATTTTTATATTGGAGAAAGTAAAAGAAGCTTGAGTGAAAGGATAAAAGAACATGTTAGGGATATAAAAAAATAATAAAATTATAAGCCCTGTAGCACATCATTTTAACACAGTACATTTGGGAAATATTAATAGTTTGAATGTCACAGTTTTGGAACATATTTCCTTACATTTTGCTAGTGATGATTTACTTAAATATTTATTAAGAAAAAAGGAATATATTTTTATTATTAAATACAATACTATGCAACCTTATGGGCTAAATAAAGAATGCCATTGGCAGAGTTTTATTTGATTTCTGTTTTAACTTTAAGAAATGTGTATTCTGCCTTAAATGATATAATTGATTAATTGAAGTTAATTATGTTATAAATAGGCATGCTGTGAGCTTGCATTTTACTCTGTAAAGGCTGTTACGACCGAGGCGCTAGGAGGTTTCATGATGAAAGTTTTTTATGTTCATTTCGCTGTGGAAGTAAACAGATTTTAACTCAAGAAGAAGGCGTCACCGGTCTGTTGGGACATGGTATATATATTTATTTTCTACAAGTGTGGTTCAACTAAAAGCACAGAGTGACTCGGAGGAGGAACAACCTGAGCCTGCCCCAGTAGGCAGAAGGAAGCATGCCCAGTATACCCAGGCCTTGGCAAAGAGGCAACACATACCACATACACTGACATGGTAGGAACCCAGGGAATGACACCTCTCTCTGATTCACACATACAGTAAAAGGGATGCCAAACATGACACTACCTGTGCTTAACCATGTATGGGGAGTGTACTATGTGAATCCAACATAGTCAGCCCTCCAGCACTATCCTCAATACTGGTATAGCCACAAGGTAGATAAAAAAGCTAGGAAATCACTCCACTGGTCACCCACAAGTAAAAGATGAAGTCTGTTTTATTAAACGCTTTTTGCCTTTCCTTAAAGGGAGACTTCTTCGGATAACAGACATGTACAAATGCAAAGTTTAAATAAAAAAGTTATCAATCATGTGACACTTAACACACATCTCCATTTAAAAACACCCTTCTCTATGACATCCATATATTATTAACTGTAACATTTATTTCAATAATTTACAAGTAATGCCTTAAATATACTCTTACTGAAATATTTAGCCTAAAATTCATAATCAACATTATTACTTATTTCATGTATATTTTTATTTTTAATGTCTTCATTCTGATTAAAATTAAAATATTAAAATGTTAAAATAATTTATCCTGACCCATTCTGTCCACATGACAGCACCTTACAACCAGAGGGTAATATTAATGTTGGAGAAACTTGAATTGAGATGGCAGCTTCATACAGATGCCAGCCATTTTCCAGGATTGAATGAAGTGTATTCTATCTTGTGTATTCTTAAATTGAAAAATCTAGAGAGGTAGGCTCATGAAAGGTCGAAGTGAGTCCATAGCCATTACTTGTAAATTATTTAAATAAATGTTACAGTTAATAATATATGGATGTCATAGGGAAGGGTGTCTTTAAATGGAGGTGTGTGTTGTGTCACATGATTGATGACTTTTTTATTTAAACTTTGCATTTGTACATGTCTGTTATCTGAAGAAGTCTCCCTATAAGGAGAGATGAAAAGCGCTTAATAAAACTGACTTAATCTTTTACTTGTGGGTGACCAGTGGAGTGATTTCCCAGCTTTTTTATCCAGTTTGTGTTTTTTCGGCTTTTCTGGTGTTTACAGCCACAAGGTAAGTCACTCTCCCTATTAATTGCTGAATGGATTAGTATGTTTTGTTACTTGTATCTATGGTATGGATGTGACCATGCAAGGGAATTGGGTGGCTGAATGGGATGCCAGCAGATAGTAGACACCTATATTGGCAGCATGAA
Source organism: Protopterus annectens (assembly GCF_019279795.1). NCBI lineage: Eukaryota > Metazoa > Chordata > Ceratodontiformes > Protopteridae > Protopterus > Protopterus annectens. The sequence goes on along the minus strand of NC_056733.1, from coordinate 1,179,600,850 downwards.
ATCTGTAACAAATACTGGTGTCACCATAGTAGCCAGTACTAGACAAGGTGACAAAACCCACTGCTGGAAATGTGGTGGGCCAAATGTGTGTCCATAGGACACACACATGCCAGTCAGTGAGGCTCACATACCCAACAACAGTCTCAGCCAGCAGGACAGGTGTGGACAAACACAAAGAAAGGCTGTGCTAAGGACTCTGATTGATGGCTATGGAGAATAGCCCCTCAGACCTACACAGACAGACTACAACAGGTCAGGCAGTGGGATGTTAGTTCTGAAGGGTAAGACATCTGAAACTGAAATGTAGGTCAATAAAACCTAAGAAATGTAGTACACTGATATGTCTCTACACTGATATGTCTCTAGTCTGCATGATAGGTCAGAATACAGAATGAAATGGAGTACCTGAAATATCAGTACAGTGATAGCAAATGTTTACAGTTGTCAGGTGTGCACCCCCACAATCCTATGTAGAAATGTAGTAACATGTATGTGTAGGTATAATAACAGTGGGGCACAGAATACCTGAGCTGCCCAAAGTAGCAGGATAGATTGTAGCACCTGTGCAATATGCAGGGCTGTGTGTGTTGTATATTGTGCGAGAGTGGTCAGCATGTAGGCATGGTGGGTTTTGTCCTGGTGGCTATTGGCCAGTACTGCTGATGACAGGGCCAAGTTCTCACAACTGCAGTGCCAAACACAATGCATCCCAGCAAGACACATTCCAGCAGTAAGCCATAGTAATTGTTCAGATGAAATATCTGTCACCATCTGAAAGAAGGACATAGCATGAATGTGGGCCCAGACATACAAACAGTACACAGGTGGAAGTACCCCAGACAGACAGTGTATAAAATGTTACTGTCAAATGGACACACCCCTGGAATTGTACATACAGGTTAGCAGCACATTAGTTGGGTTTGTAGTATGTAATACCAATGTTGTCTGGCTAAACAATGGCAGACCACAAAGGTCATAGGTATGAAGTATTGAGAAACTGCAGATGTCCCTGCACAAGCCAGCATAAGTGGAATGCCCCACATATATCTGTGAGTCAGCTGCAAGTAGCTTCCATAGCACACATGCACCCAGCTCACCCCACCATCAGCCACAGGTACCTCACAGGTCTTATCCCTGCTGTTGGGAACGAGTACAATATTACCCCCACCTCTGTATGGAAATAGCCACAGAATGCAGCATGCTTTAGAGGTGTCCCATGCAGGTGTGTCCCTAGCTGTAAGCAGTACCCTGCCAGCATCCACACTACTGGATCAATAATGACAGAAACTATTGACATCAACACCTTGCACACTCAGCCTGTCAACCCAGGGGAATATATTGGCTTGCAGCCTGGGAGTGTAGGAGTGACACAATGCAATGGCCTGCTACAGATGGCCTGCATCACTACCAAATGCCCTACAGTCCTCTGTCAAAGGTCTGTGTCTCACCTGTACTGCCAGTGTATGTTATCTCATGGACTCCCAAATAACAACATAACTTAGTCCACAGAACCCAAATGCAAGGCCATGTTGACAAATCCCAGTAGCATGTCCACCATGTCCTACTGCATGAACTGTGGACCAATGCCAAAATACTCTAGGGATGAAGTGATAACTATAGGGAACTTATCAGATAATGTTTGTATAATGTTTGGAAGAGGATAGAATAAGCATGGATGCCATGGAGTGTGTGAAGTCTGAAACTCAGCCATGTGCACATACTATCCCTGCCTGCAAACACAGGAATGGGTGGCTACAAACCTGCTTGTAAACCACAATTTTAAGGGGTAATGACCAGAAATATGAGCCCTGCCTCTCGTTAACCTGTATGAATCTGTACGGCTGTGAGGTATGGCCACAGCAGGATATGGCCATACTGTCACGTCGATGGATTTACAAGCATGGGGATCTTCAGCCACCACTGTACCAAGGTGCTGAACCATTTACACAGACCCATCAGCAAGTGTCTGCAGCTTCCCCTCCAGAATGGCATGATTGTGCAAGAATATGTCGGCTACAGACCACAATACTGAACACAGCTTCATTCACCGTGTATTCCCCAGGAAATTACTGCAAGCAAATATGTATACCTGACAGTAGTTGATGACATAGAACATCACAGTGTAAAACAGTACATATAGATTCATAGGTTCATACGTAGGTACTAGGCTATCTGCCCGAGGGCATTTATAAGCCTAGCCAGAGTGTGTCGGCTTTCACCGGCCCATTGATTAATTAACTGATCCTCTGTCAAGCAGAGCCAATGAAGTGATCCCAGGGGTGGATTTTCTGTTACCCATACACTCATCAACGTTTCTCTTGAAGAGTGTTAGTGAGGGGATCTGCCTGATGTAATTTGGAATTTTGTTCCAAAGCATGGGGAGTCTCTTTGACAGGAGTCTATCCCTCCAGCATGTTCTATTTATTGCTGTGGCGAGGTTTAGTTCACTAGAGCGCGTGGCTTGCAGTGACTTGGATTTCTTTAGGTGGAGCATGTCCATCAATTCTGAGTTGGACATGGCTTTGTAAGTCAGGCAGAGATCACCTCTGAGTAAGCAATATGCCACTGAGTACAGCCGGAGTTTTTTCAGTTGGGCTGCATAAGACATATGTTTGAGGCCAGTAATCCTCTTGGTGAGGTACTTTTGTGGTCTTTCCATCTGTTGGAAGTGTCTTGTGAGGTATATCCCAAATGGGACATTGTACTCTATGATGGGTCTAATGAGTGATGAGTAGAGGGGCACTATAACCTCTTTATTTCTAGATGCAAACCCTTTAGTAATTAGATGGGCCACATAGAAGGATTTCCTAACTACTTTGGCAATATGATTGTCAAAGGAGAGATTACTATCTACCTTGGTCCACAGATCTCTTACTACCTCTTCTGTATTAAGGGGGCTGCCACCTATGTGGTAATTCGTGGGTGTTTTGTTTTTCCCAAATGGGATGACTATGCATTTTTTGGCATTTAGCTTGAGGTCATGACTTTGACACCAGGTGTCCATCTCAGTAAGGCTCTTTTGGAGAATGTCCGTGTCAGCCGGAGAGTCAATTATGGCTCCCAGTTTGCAGTCATTGGCGGACTTGGTTAGCCATAGTCCTCCTGTGTTTGCCTGTACTTCTAAGAAGTTTATGCTGAACAGTAGGGGTCCCAGGGCCGAGCCTTGCGGGACACCACTTGTGACTGGTTTAGAGTCGGACCTGGAGGTCACTATTCTTACCGTGAGAGTTCTGTCTGTAAGCCAGATGGCAACCCATCTCGTGACATAGGGGTTTATGTTCAGGCTGGTGAGTTTTTCTGTAATACCTGAGTGGGGAATGGTGTTGAAAGCCTTGGCGAGGTCAAGTTAGGCTGTGTGAACCACCTTTCCCTAGTCTATGGCCTTGGTGACTGTCTCAAAGAAGTCAACCAGGTTTAGTAAGCATGATCTGCCCTTAACAAAGCCAAACTGGGTCGGGTCAAGTCTTTGGAGGTTCCCAATGTCTTTGCTAATGAGTTCCATGATGATGCGCTCCATAGACTTGCAGACCAGGCTAGTCATGCTTATGGGGCGATAGTTACCAGGGTCAGTTGTGGCCCCTCCTTTGTGAAGAGGAATAACCGTTGCTGTGCGCCATTCTATGGGCACGTAGCCTGTGGAGAGGCTGAGGTTGAACAGCGTGTTTAGGTGGGAGGTTAGTTCATTCTGTAGTTCGTGCAAGACGCAGCCTGGGACACCATCTGGTCCCATTGATGCTGTGTTTTTGGCTTTTGAAAGGGCTGTTTTCACCTGTGCATCTGTGATTTATGGGGCACTACACTTTTCCGGTATTGTTGTGGGCCCTTTTGGAGGTGAGAGGGGGGTGAAGTTTGCACTGAATCTATCTGCCAGGATGTTGGCAGTATCAGTTACTTCAGTATATTTTGTGCTATTTTGCACTAGTTCAGTGCATATCTGTGAGTTGCCACTTAGATTCTTAACATAGCTAAAGAAGGCTTTGTGGTTATCTTTTGAATCCTTGGCTATTTTTCTTTCAAAGTTAGCCTTGAATGATTTCATGAGGGACCTTAGTTTCTTACTGATACTTACTGATCAGGGATGTCTTTCCTTCTTGGGATTTGCTTTTTTCTGAACTGCTTTCCTCCTTCTATTGTATAGCCTGTTTATTGCAGGGGTCCAAAAAACTGGTTTCCTTCTCTTAGAGGAGTGAGCCTTGGTTTTGCTAGAGATGGCACGATCCATGCATCTTTGTAGGTGCTCATAGAGTGCATTTGTAAAGATTTCTGCATCTTGGGCAGTGTTATCCTTTAGCGTGGGGGCTGTGAAACTTACCACCTCTGTCTTACGTAAGGTGGAGTTTGCTTTAGAAAAGTCTTTTACTGTGGTTTCCTTAGTTGGGGGTGGTGTTGGGGTGTGGACATCCAGAGTGATTAGTTTATGGTCTGATCTAACCAGTGACAGGTTGACATCCGATGTGGAACACCTATCGCCCATGTTGGTGATGACCAGGTCCAATATGTTTTCACCTCTGGTAGGGGAGTTTACCAGCTGATCCAGGGCATTTGAGTTGATGAATTCCAGGAAGCGCTGGGCCTGGAAATTTGTACTCAAGTAGTTTTCCCAGTGAATGGTAGGATAATTGAAATCGCCCAATATCAGGGTGGTCGGTAGGACTTTCATGTTTTCCAGTGTCTCCAGAAAGGTGGAGTGATGGTCCTGGTTCATGGAGGGTGATCTGTAGCAGGCCACAATTTGCATTGCAGATTTGCCCGATGTTAGTTGCACATGGATGATCTCAGAGGTATCATGCTGCACCACTAACCTGGAGGTTTAGGTATCCTTGATGAATATAGATACACCCCCTCCTTTTGTCTTTCAGTCCATGATCTGTGGCCGAAACGTGTGGTATGAGTTGTAGCCCAGTAGTGCTGGGGTGCTCTCTGGTGCCTTGAACCAGGTTTCAGTTACTGCACAGATGTCAACATTCTCCATACTGAGGAGTGCTTCGAGTGCGTGCATTTTGAGATTTAAACTCCTGGCGCTGAGTAGCATAACCCTCAGTTTTTTGTTAATTGTGCTATTTATGGAGGTGGGTTTGACTTTTGAGCCTTGCCTAAAAAAGGCACTATGGGGGCAGCAAGAGCCTTGGCCAGTATTCGAAAGCCTAGGGGTGACAGGTGCAAGCCATCTCTTGCGAAGCAACGAGGCTTGTCGAGCATGTCATCCCAGGCTGACAGACACTGGATCCCCTTTGAATGACACCAGAAGCTTAGCCAATTGTTGAAATTTATAATTTTTTTCTTTATACTGAGGTATCATTCTTGGTGAGGGCAGGATGCTACTCAGGGTCAGGGTCATACCATCCTGGGCTGCATGATCAGAGAGCTCTTCCATAAATCTTTTCATGCAGTCCAGGGAGGTACATTTCAGGTCATTCACACCAACATGAACAATGACAGAGTCATAATTGTACTTGTTCTGGAGTGACCTGAGTGCTTGTGTTATGTGGTGGATTCTGGCTCCCGACAGGCAGCTAACAGTAACCTTCTGCTTGTCAAGCCTAGTGAGTGGGACATCAGTGTGCCTGACTATAGAGTCACCTATTATTAGTGTGTTAGGTATGTTATTTTGCCTTAAGGGCTGTGATTGTGTGGCACACTGATTTTGTGTTTTATGTGTTGTCTGGTTTGTGATGGGAAGTGCAGGTTGTCTGGGTGTCTGCTTTGGAGGTCTCTGATGCTTTTGCAGGTTTTTATTTAGGGCCTCCACATATGATTTTGTGTATTTATGTGTATTTTTTGCCAGTGCTTTTTAGTGGGTCTGTGTGTGGTTGGAGGTGTGGTGCAAGTGTTAACCTTCTCCTCTTGACTGTCTGTTCCAGTCTTGGGTGGAGACAGCTTAGCTTCCAGTTTGGCTGTATAATTGCATCTCTCACATATGTTAGTGTTTTGTGGTAGGAGGAGAGGGTTGTCTGTGTACATGAGGCAGCTGTAACATTGCCTCAGGATACCCAGATTCACCAGCTGGACTGGAAAGTGTACCTGAAGTTGCCCTTTTGTCAAGCCTGAATAGTAGGGTGAGCTGCTTAGTCACTTGGTTGGTGAGGGGTGAATAAAGAGCCTTGCCCTGCGGAGCAATCAGTGTCAGGGTATATTAGGTTCATAGGTTCATAGGTTGATACTAGGCTATCTGCCCTAGGGCATTTATAAGCCTAGCCAGAGTGTGTTTGGCTTTTGCCATCCTTTTAGATTAGTTGACTGTGCCTCTGTATAGTAGGTCACAGAAGATAGCCCTTTTAAGGTTAGTTTACTGTGCCTCTGTCCAGTAGGGATACAGAAGAGATCCCATGGGTAAACCTACGATCTCCCATCCACTCGTCAAGATTTCTCTTGAAGAGGGTCATTGAGGGACTCTGCCTAACACGGATTGGGATTTTGTTCCAGAGTGAGGGGAGCCTCCAGGATATGAATCTGTCCCTCCAGCATGTCCTATTTATTTCTGTGCTGAGATTTAAGTCCCTGGAGCATGTGGCTCTAAGGGATTTGGATTTCCTGAGGTGGAGCATGTCCGTTAATTCTGGTTTGGACATGGCTTTATACGTCAGGCACAGATCGCCTCTGAGTAGGCGGTAAGCAACTGAGTAGAGCTGGAGTTTCTTTAGCCTAACTGCGTAGGGCATCTGTTTGAGTCCCTTGATCCTCTTGGTGAGGTACTTTTGGGGTCTTTCCAGTTGCTGCAGGTGTCGGGTAAGGTACATCCCAAATGGGGCATTGTATTCAATTATGGGCCTGATGAGTGATGAGTACAGGGGCACAATGACCTCTCTTGATCTAGAAGTGAACCCTTTCGTGATAAGGTGGGCTATGTAGAAGGTCTTTCTAACCACTTTGGCAATGTGATTGTCAAAGGAGAGATTGCTATCTACTTGGGTCCCCAAATCCCTAATTACTTCTTCCGTACTTAATGGGTTACCACCTATGTGGTAATTTGTGGGCATTTTGTTTTTCCCAAAGGGGATGACTATGCACTTTATGGCATTTAGCTTTAGGCCATGGCTCTGGCACCAGTTATCCATCTCTGTGAGACCCTTTTGGAGGATGCTTGTGTCAGTCGGTGAGTCGATTATGGCACCCAGTTTGCAGTCATCTGCGAACTTGGTCAGCCATAGTCCTCCCATGTTAGCCTGTACCTCAGAGAAATATATACCGAACAAGAGAGGTCCCAGGACTGAGCCTTGTGGGATGCCACTTGTAACTGGTTTAGAGTCTGACATGGCACCTGCAATTCTGACCATGTGGGTTGTATCACTGAGCCAGTTTGCAACCCATCTTGTGACATAGGGGTTGATATTTAAGCTGGTGAGCTTATTTATGATGCCCAAGTGGGGTATTGTGTCAAAGGCTTTTGCGAGGTCCAGGTAGGCTGTGTGGACTACCTTCCCTTCATCTATGGCCTTGGTGACTGTTTCAAAGAAGTCAACCAGGTTCAAGAGGCAAGATCTGCCCTTAACAAAGCCACATTGGGTAGGATCCAGTGTTTGGAGGTTCCCAATGTCTTTGTTTATGAGTTTCAAGATGATACGCTCCATAGCTTTGCAGACCAGGCTAGTCAGGCTTACAGGGCGATAGTTTCCGGGGTCCGTTGTGGCATCACCTTTGTGGAGTGGGACCACTGTTGCTGTACGCCATTCCTTGGGTACATATCCTGTAGTAAGGCTGAGATTGAACAGTGACTTTATGTGAGGGTTCAGTTCTTCTTGGAGCTCATGTAAGATGCAGCCCGGGACACCGTCCAGTCCCATTGATGCTGTGCTTTTTGCTTTGGAGAGGGCAGCTCTCACCTGTGCATCTGTGATGTCAGGGAGGCTACACTCTGTTGGGATAGACATTTGCTCTGTTGGAGGGGAAGGGGGGTAGAAGTTTGCACTGAACCTGTCTGCCAGGATGTTGGCAATGTCTGTAGGTTCAGTGTATTTTTTGTCATTTTGCACTAACTCAGAGCATATCTGGGAGTTGCCACCCAGGTTTCTGACATAACTAAAGAAGGCCTTGTGATTATCTTTAGCGTCTTGTGCAATTTTTCTTTTGAAGCTGGCCTTAGATGATTTGATGAGGGATCGTACTTTCTTGCTAGTACTGATCAGAGATGCCTTCCCTTTTTGGGATTTTGCTCTATCATGTAGTAGCTTCCTCCTTCTGTTGTATAGCTTATTTATGGCTGGGGTCCACCAGACAGGTCTCCTGCCTTTGGAGGAGTGAGTCTTGGTTTTATTTGGGATAGCACGATCCATGCATTCCTGTAGGTGTCCATAGTATGCATTTGTAAAGGATTCTGCGGTTTGGGCCGTATTTTCTACTGGCCCGGGGGCTTTGAAGGATTCCACTTTGGTTTTGAGAAGTGTGAAGTTTGCTTTTGAGAAGTTCTTCACCGTGGTTTCCTTGGCTGGGGTTGGGGACAGGATATGGATGTCCAGTGAGATTAATTTATGGTCAGATCTTACCAATGAGGGGTATACCTCTGGTATGGAACATAGAGTCCCCATGTTGGTGATGATCAGGTCCAATATGTTTTCCCCTCTTGTGGGAGTGGTGACCAGTTGTTCCATAGCATTTGAGTTTATAAATTCTAGGAACCATTGGGCGAGGGTGTTGGGGCTTGAGTAGTGCTCCCAGTCTATGTTTGGGTAGTTGAAGTCACCCAATATGATGGTGTCTGGAGAGACCTTCATATTCTCCAGCATTCTCAGGAAAGCCGAGTGGGGTTCCTGAGTTTGGGAGGGTGGTCTGTAGCAGGCTACAAACTGAAAGGCAGTTTTGACCACTGTTAGTTGCACATGTATGGTCTCTGATGCTTCATGCAGTGCCACTAACCTGGAGGTGTGGGTATCTTTGATGAATATGGATACTCCCCCTCGTTCGGTCCAAGTTTTGGGGCCGAAGAGCATGGTATGAGGTATAACCTGGTAGTGCTGGGGTGCGCTCGGGAGCCTTGAACCAGGTTTCTGTTACTGCACAGATATTGATATTCTCCATACTGAGGAGAGCCTCAAGTGCGCGCATCTTGAGGTTTAGACTTTTGGCATTGAGCAGCATTACCCTTAGTTTCTTTTTCCTTGTGTTGTCTATGGAGGTGAGTTTGTCTTTTGAGCCTTGCCTAAAAAAGGCACTATGGGGGTGGCAAGAGCCTTAGCCAATATTCGAAAGCCCAGGGGTGACAGGTGCAAGCCGTCCCTAGCGAAGCAATGTGGCTTGTCGAGCATGTCATCCCAGGCTGACAGACACTGGATCCCCTTTGAATGACATCAATACTTTAGCCAATTGTTAAAATTGATCATTTTGTCTTTATACTGTGGCATCATTCTTGGTGAGGGTAAGATGCTATTCAAGGTCAGGGTCATACTGGCCTAGGCTACATGATCAGAGAGCTCCTCTATGTCTCTTTTCATGTAGTCCAGGGAGGTACGTCTCAGGTCATTCACACCAGCATGGACAATGACGGAGTCATATTTGTACTTGCTTTGGAGTGACCTGAGTGCTTGTGTTATGTGGCGGATCCTGGCACCTGACAGGCAGCTTACAGTGACCTTCTCCTTGTTCAGCCTGGTGAGTGGGACGTCAGTGTGTCTGACAATAGAGTCACCTATTACAAGTGTATTAGGTGTGTTGTTTAGCCTTAAGGGCTGTGACTGTGTGGCACACTGACTTTGTGAACTATGTGATACATGGGTATTGTTGTGGGGTAGCGGTTGCTTGGAAGTCTGCTTTGGAGGTCTCTGCTGCTTGGGCAGATTTTTATTTAGAGCCTCCGAGTATGTTTTTGTGTGTTTATGTGTTTGGTTTGCTGTTGCAATAGGTCTATGTGAGACTGGATTTGTGGTGTGTGTTGTTACCTTCTCCTCTTGACTGACTGTGCCAGTATTGGGTTGAGAGAGCTCAGCCTCCAGTTTGGCTATATAGTTGCATCTCTCACATATATTTGAGCTTGTTGGGAGGAGGAGAGGGTGGTCTGTGTACATAAGGCAGTTGTAACATTGCCTCAAGATTCCCAGATTCACCAGCTGGGCTGGAGAGTAAACCAAAAACTGACTTTTGGACATGCCAGAATAGTATAAGGAACTACTTTTTGACTGATCAAAAAGGACCAATAGGGAGCAAAGTACTTAAAGGGAGTATAAGAGGGTGTAGTGCTTTCGTTTATTAGTGCTTACTTATAAGATTACTTATACGAGCAACTGCAGGGCTTTAGAATGAAAATAGAGTACTTACTTTGAGATTTAGAATAGTTCTAAGGGAAAAAGTGAAGAGCAGACTTTGTGGAGCCGGGAATAGTTTAAACCCATTTAAGCGGCTCTGCCCAATGCCACACTATGCGCAAAATCGTGCAAAACCATGCAAATGCGGGTTTTAAAGCAGGGAAACTGAAAGAGATAGGAATTGACCCAAAACGATGGCCAATAAGCTACTAGTTTCAGGGCTGAGACCACTCCTCCAGGGACTGATAGGCTGCTCAAAGCTCCCCACTCTCACTGGTGAACAGAGAAGCTTCCTCCTATCCAAGTAAGGATATGGGCAACACAGGAAACTATACCACAGTCCAGAATTCAGCAAAACCTGAAATCTGGACTAATCTATTTCAGCAAAGGCAGGAAAAGAGTATTTCTTTTTTTTTTGTTTTTTGTTTTTTTTTCAGGAAGCAGCAGAAAAACACACAGAAAACACTGTAAATGCTATAAACAGGCTAGCTCACTTTAGTATGTAGCCTACAACAGTTATACAATACAAAAACAACTTAAATTGATATAAAACGAGTGCAAAAACTGTAAAAAGCAGAAGGCAAATGCAATTTAAACTTTTTAAAGCACAGTTCAGTTAGAAATTTGCTTTTTAGGTAGGAAAAGGCAGTTGGAGCAAAAAAACAGAGAAAAAATACTTAAATCTGGAAAAGTCTCTCTTAGGTCTCTCTGTTACCTGTATCACGCTGCAGGACACCACGAGGAGCTTTGCGGAGTTGTATACTGGCGCAAAACCACTCAAATGCGGGTTTTAAAGCAGGGAAACTGAAAGAGATAGGAATTGACCCAAAACGGCCAATAAGCTACTAGTTTCAGGGCTGAGACCACTCCTCCAGGGACAGATAGGCTGCTCAAAGCTCTCCACTCTCACTGGTGAGCAGAGAAGCTTCCTCCTATCCAAGTAAGGATATGGGCAACACAGGAAACTATACCACAGTCCGGAATTCAGAAAAACCTGAAATCTGGACTAATCTATTTCAGCAAAGGCAGGAAAAGAGAATTTTTTTTTTTCAGGAAACAGCAGAAAAACACACAGAAAACACTGTAAATGCTATAAACAGGCTAGCGCACTTTAGTGTGTAGCCTACAACAGTTATACAATACAAAAACGACTTAAATTGATATAAAACAAGTGCAAAAACTGTAAAAAGCAGAAGGCAAATGCGATTTAAACTTTTTAAAGCACAGATCAGTTAGAAATTCGCTTTTTAGGTGGGAAAAGGCAGTTGGAGGAAAAAAACAGAGAAAAAATACTTAAATCTGGAAAAGTCTCTCTTGGGTCTCTCTATTACCTGTATCACTCTGCAGGACACCACGAGGAGCTGTGCGGAGTTGTATACTGGCGCAAAAATGCACAAATGTGGGTTTTAAAGCAGGGAAACTGAAAGAGATAGGAATTGACCCAAAACGGCCAATAAGCTACTAGTTTCAGGGTTGAGACCACTCCTCCAGGGACAGATAGGCTGCTCAAAGCTCCCCACTCTCACTGGTGAACAGAGAAGCTTCCTCCTATCCAAGTAAGGATATGGGCAACACAGGAAACTATACCACAGTCCAGAATTCAGCAAAACCTGAAATCTGGACTAATCTAGTTCAGAAAAGGCGGGAAAAGAGAATATTTTATTTTTTTTTTCAGGAAATGGCAGAAAAACACACAAAAAACACTGTAAATGCTATAAACCATCTAACGCACTTTAGTGTGTAGCCTACAACAGTTATACAATACAAAAACTTCTTAAATTGATATAAAACAAGTGCAAAAACTGTAAAAAGCAGAAGGCAAATGCAATTTAAACTTTTTAAAGCACAGATCAGTTAGAAATTCACTTTTTAGGCAGGAAAAGGCAGTTGGAGCAAAAAAAATAAAAAAATACTTAAATCTGGAAAAGTCTCTCTTGGGTCTCTCTGTTGCCTGTATCACTCTGCAGGACACCACAAGGAGCTGTGCGGAGTTGTATACTGGTGCAAAACCGTATTAGTGCTTGCTATTAGGTCTGTGCAAGTGCTGGGCTGTAAGATGCTTTTTGAGTGATTAGGTTGAGAGTTAGACTAGTTTCAAGGGAAAAACTGAAGAAGAGACTTAGTGGAGCCGGGAATAATTTAACCGTAGCTAACCGGCATTGCCCGATGCGCAAAAATGTACAAATGCGGTTTTTATAGTAGGGAAATGAAATAGATAGAAATTAGCCCAAAATGGCCAATAAACCACTAACTTCTGGGCTGGAACCACTCCTCCAGGGACAGATAGGTTGCTCAAAGCTCTCCTCTCTCACAGGTGAACAGAGAAACTTCCTTCTATCCAAGTAAGGTATGGGCAACTCAGAAACTAGTATCACAGCCCTGAATTCAGCACTAGCCTGAAAACTGGACTATACTAGCTTAGAAAGGCAGGAAACAAGGAATTTATTTTTGTTTTTTTTGAAAAGATAAGGCAAAAACAGCAAAAAATACACTTAAAACAGCTTTAAATGACTACAAATGATCAGAAAAGGCTATCACACTTTAGTGTGTAGCCTACAACAGTTAAAGAAATTATTTAAACACAAAACAACTTTTTAAAAGTGCAGGAAGTCAAATAAGTACAATATGTGAAAAAAAAAGCTTTTAAATCACAATAAACACTGGAAAATCTGTGTTTAGGTGGAAAACAGTTAAGTACAGCAAGAAAGTACAGAAAACTGATACTTAATCACTCCAAAGTCTCTCTTCTAAGCTAGAAGGTTTGTATCAGTTTAAGGCTTTCTAGTGCTACCCAGTAGGTTAGTTACAGGAAAGATGGGAACCAAGCACAGATGTGGTCTTTTAAACCAGAAAGTTGAAAGAGATGGACAAACTGTCCAAATGGTCAATAAACTACAATTTCTGGGCCAAGAACCTCTCCTCTCATGGTAGACAGGCTACCTAGTGCTTACCACTCCCACTGATAAGCTAGAAGGCTTTTTTCCAACACAGAAAGGCTTGCGGGGCTCAGAAGCTTACCAACAGTCCTGGATACAGCAACTATGTATCTGAACTAGGCTACTTACAGGAAAGGTGGGAAACAAGCGCAAGTGTGGCTTTTAAACCAGAATGTTGAAAGAGATGGAAAAAAACTGCCTAAACGGCCAGTAGCTACAATTTCTGGGCCAGGAACCACTCCTCTTGTGGTAGATAGGCTACCTAATGCTTACCACTCCCACTGATAAGTTAGAAGGCTTCCCTCCAACACAGAAAGGCTTGAGGTGCTCAGAAGCTTACAAAGAGTCCTGAATACAGCAAATCTGTACCTGGACTAGACTAGTTACAGGAAAGGCAGGGAACAAGTACAAATGTAGGCTTTTAAGCCAGCAAGTTGAAAGAGATGGAAAACTGCCCAAACAGCCAAATAAACTACAATTTCTGGGACAAAACTCACTCTTCCCGTGGAGAATAGGCTACCTAGTGCTTACCACTCCCACTGATAAGCTAGAAGGCTTTCCTCCAACACAGAAAGGCTTGGGGGGACTCAGAAGCTTACTAACAATCCTGGATACAGCAACTATAGGAAAGGCGGGAAACAGGCACAAGTGCGGCTTTATGTCTGAATATCTCTGCTAACACCAAAACTATGTAGCAGAAGCAGCACAGATACAATTACCTACAGTAACCCACTATCCTTTGTCCATTTTGACCCCATATTGTCAACCGATCTACAGATATTCCGCAGAAACAGGTTGCTAGCTGTAGGTGTAAAACACAAAATCCTGCACTGGAGTACACCTGGAATGGATTCACACATTCAATACAGAAGGTCATACTGGGCATGCTCCCACGCTTAGAGAAACGAAGCCCATGTCTGACAACAAAATAATGAAAGGTCATACTGGGCATGCTCTCACACTTAGAGAAATGAAGCCCATGTCTGGCAACAACAGTGGACTATACATATCTGACAGTCACAGATGTTTGTACACACACTCCACATTGCACACCAGTCATGCTTTGCACACACATTGGATAGAAATACACACATATATCCAAAGACAACACACTATAATAGGCCAAACTTACACATACATAGATGTGTGGAAGAGAGTGACAGACATTGGCAAAGAGCCTCCCATCATGAGGCCTGTCCCACCCAGCATACATCCAATTGGCTAAAACCACATGATGTGCAAATGTCAATCACTGTAGACCTTTGCCTCTAGTATCCCTCAGCACTATAGTGTCTGTGGTGCTTGTGATAACTGTGTAACATGACTGTACAAGTTATTATTCATCTAGCAGCTGTATACATGTACCTGTTAAATTTAAACCTGTGTGTGCCTGAGTGTTGTGCATCTGCTTCGAGTTGAATGGTTTATGGCCCATGCACACACACTGCACTCCCCATTGCCCTACTTTGCCAAGCCTGCTGATGTAATTCACCTTGAAATACACCTTTGGTGAAGGCGTAGACCTATAAGCTCTGTGGTGCATGCTATAACTGCATAATGCTATAGTGTGATGTACTAGTTAGCTAGGAGTTTTAATTCCTGCCATGACAACTGTGAGACATTGTATGTGTGGGAAGGGATCAATGCTTTTGTGGCCACTCACAGTCACCCATTTCCCTACTTTGGCAAGCCTGCTGATGTCATTCACTTTGAAATACACCATTGGGGAAGAAGTAGCCCAATAAGCTCTGTGGCGTGTGCTATAACTGTGTAATGCTGTAGTGTGATGTACTAATTAGGTAGGAGTTCTAATCCCAGACATGACAACTGTGAAACCTTGCGTGTGTGTGTGTGTGTGTGTGTGTGTGTGTGTGTGTGTGTGTGTGTGTGTGTGTGTGTGTGTGTGTGTGTGTGTGTAGGGATCAATGCTTTCGAGGCCATTCACAGTCACTAAAATTTCCATTGCCCTACTTTATCAGGGCTGCTGATGTCATTCACTTTGAAATACACCTTTGGGAAAAGATTAGCCCAGTAATTTCCATGACACTTCCTATAACTGTGTAATGCTGTAGTGTGATGTACTAGTTAGGTAGGAGTTTTAATCCCAGACATGGAAACTGTGAAATTCTGTGTGTGAGTTTGTTTGTCTGTGTAAGAATCAATGCTTTTGAGGCCATTCACAGTCACTACAATTTTCATTCCCCTACTTTGGTAGGGCTGCTGATGTCATTCACTTTGAAATACACCTTTGGGGAAGTGTTAATCCGGTAAGCTCTGTGGCCAGTGCTATAACTGTGTAATGCTGTAGTGTGATGTGCTAGTTAGTTAGGAGTTCTAATCCCAGACATGGCAACTGTGAAAGTATGTGTGTGTTTGGTTGTGTGTGTGTAGGGATCAATGCTTTTGTGGCCATTCACAGTTACTAGGCACTCCTAAAAATGGAGAACATCGATATCTGTGCAGTAACAGAGACCTGATCCAAGGCTCCAGAGAGCACCCCTGCAATACTAGGTACAGCTCTTACACACCTGTCAGACACCAAACCAGGACAAAAACACTAAAGGAGGAGGAGTGTCCATATTCTCAAAGGATATTCACACCACCAGGCTACTTGCCCAACACAATTCATCTGAAATTCTCCCAGTGCAACTAACACTAGCTAAGACTGCAATCCAAATTATATAGCTTGCTACAGATCCCCCACCATGCCCCAAGATTCCCACTGCACCTTTCTAAACATACTGGAAAATATTAAGATACAACCAAACACCCTAATACTGGGTGATTTTAACTACTCTGCCATTAACTGGGAAAACTACTTGTGTACCAACACCTGTGCCCAACAGTTCTTGTGAAGTCATAATTCCCAATGCCCTGGATCAAGTAACCCATAGTCCCACCAGGGGCCCTAATATCCTAGACCTGGTCATTACCAACATGGGAAATTGATGCTCCACACCTATGGTCACCCCATCGGTGGTCAGGTCTGCCCATAGGTAATCACCCTTAACATCCACATCCCTCCCACACCCCAGTAAGGAAACCTCTGTAAAAAATGTCTCCATAGCCAACTTCATGCTACACATGTCAGACGTGACAAACGTCATGACACCCATGCAGACGGAAACTGAAAGTTTGACTGCTGAATCCTACACTAAGGCACTGTACGAGCACATCCACTCATGCATGAATTGTACCAGCCCTAATAGAACCAAGACACTCCCCTCCAAGAAAAGGAAGCCAATGTGGTGGTCCCCTGCCATAAACAAACTTTACAACAAAAGGAAGAAACTGTTGCAGAAAAGAGGAAATACCAGGATGCAGAAAAACTCCCTTACCAGCCTTAGTAAGAAGCTGAGATCCCTCATAAAATCCTCCAAAGCTACTTATGAACATAATATAGCCAAAGATTCCAAAGACAACCGCAAGCCGTTCCATAGCTATGTCAGGAATCTAAATGGCAGTGCTCATATCTGCTCTGAACTACAATAGCATGGCATTATAGGTTCATAGGTTCATAGGTAAGTACTAGGCTATCTGCCCAAGGGCATTTATAAGCCTAGCCAGAATGTGTTGGCTTTTGCCACCCCCTTAGATTAGTTCCCTGTGCCTCTGTCCAGTAGAGCCATTACTTCCCTGTGCCACTGTCCAGCAGAGCCACTGCAGTGATCCCCTGGGTATATTTTCTGTTTCCCATCCACTTGTCAAGGTTTCTCTTGAAGAGCGTTAGTAAGGGGCTCTGCCTGATGTATATTGGAATCCTGTTCCAAAGCATGGGGAGTCTCTGGGATAGGAATCTATCCCTCCAGCATGTCCTATTTATCGCTGTGGTGAGGTTTATATCTCTAGAGCGTGCGGCTCTCCAGGATTTATTTTTTTAGGTGGAGCATGTCCATCAATTCTGGGTTGGACATGGCTTTGTATGTCAGGCTGAGATCACCTCTGAGTAAGCGGTATGCAACCAAGTACAGCTGGAGTTTCTTGAGTCGGGCTGCATAGGGCATCTGTTTGAGGCCAGTAATCCTCTTGGTGAGGTACTTTTGTGGCTGTTCCAGCTGTTGCAGGTGTCTTGTAAGGTACATCCCAAATGGGTGTTGTAGTCTATGATGGGTCTAATGATTAATGAGTAGAGAGGCACAATAACCTCTTTTGTTCTAGATGCAAACCATTTTGTGATTAGGTGGGCCACATAAAAGGATTTTCTAACCACCTTGGCAATATGATTATCAAAGGAGAGATTACTATCTACTTGGGTCTGCAGATCCCTTATTACATTTTCTGTATTTAGTGGACTATCACCTATGTGGTAGTTCACGGGTACTTTGTTTTTTCCAAAGGGGATGACTATGCACTTTTTGGCATTTAGCTTGAGGCCATGATTTTGACACCAGGTATCCATCTCAGTGAGACCCATCTGAAGGGTGTCTGTATCAGCCGGAGAATCAATTATGGCCCCTAGTTTGCAGTCGTCTGCGAACTTGGTCAGCCATAGTCCTCCTATGCTTGCCTGTACCTCTGAGAAGTATATACCAAACAGGAGGGCTCCTAGGACTGAGCCCTGGGGGACACCACTTGTAACCGGTTTAGAGTCGGACGTAGAGCCTGCAACTCTCACCATGTGGGTTCTATCCATGAGCCAGTTGGCAACCCATCTCGTGACATAGGGGTTTATGTTCAAGCTGGTGAGCTTGTCTATAATACTAGAATGGGGAATGGTGTCAAAAGCCTTTACGAGGTCTAGGTAAGCTGTGTGGACCTCCTTTCCCTTGTCTAATGCCTTGGTAACCATCTCAAAGAAGTCCACCAGGTTTAGGAGGCATGATCTGCCCTTAACAAAGCCAAACTGGGTAAGGTCCAAGGTTTGGACATTCCCAGTGTCTCTGTTAATGAGTTCCATGATGTTGCATTCCATAGCCTTGCAGACCAGGCTAGTCAGGCTTATAGGGTGATAGTTCCCGAGGTCCGTTGTGGCTCCACCTTTATGGAGCGGGATAATTATTGCTGTGCACCACTCTGTGGGTATGTAGCCTGTAGAGAGGCTGAGTTTGAACAGTGTGTTTAGGTGAGGGGTTAGTTCATTTTGGAGCTCTTGTAAGACACAGCCTGGGACACTGTCCGGTCCCATTGAAGCTGTGTTTTTGGCTTTGGATAGGGCTGTTTTAGCCTGTGTGTTGGTGATTGACAGGGCCCTACATTCTTCTGATATGGTTATGGGCCCTTTAGGGGGTGAGAGGGGGGTGAAGTTTGCACTAAACCTGTCTGCCAGAATGTTTGCAATATCAGTCAGTTCAGTGTATTTTGTGCCATTCTGCACTAACTCAGAGCAGATCTGAGAGTTTCCACTTAGGGTCTTGACATAGCTAAAGAACGCTTTGTGGTTATCTTTGGAGTCATTGGCAATTTTTTTTTAAACTAGCCTTGGATGATTTAATGAGGGATTGTAGTTTCTTGCTGATACTGATCAGGGATGTTTTCCTTCTTGGGATTTTACTCTTTTCTGTACTAGTTTCCTCCTTCTGTTGTATAGCTTGTTTATGGCAGGGGTCCACTAGACTGCTTTCCTTTTCTTGGAGGAGTGAGTCTTGGTTTTACTTGGGATAGCATGATCCATGCATTCCTGCAGATGCTCACAGAGTGCCTTTGAAAAGGTTTCAGCAGCTTGGACAGCATTGTCCTTTAGCATGGGGGCTGTGAACCTTTCCACCTCGGTCTTAAGTAAAGTGGTTTGCTTTTGAAAAGTTTTTCATGGTGGTTTCCTTGATTGGGGGTGGGAGCGGAATGTGGATATCCAGAGTGATTAGTCTATGGTCTGATCTAACCAGTGAGGGGTTGACCTCCTGTGTGGAACACCGGTCACCCATGTTGGTGATGACCAGGTCCAATATGTTGTTTCCTCTGGTGGGGGTGTTGACCAGTTGATCCAGGGTGTTCGAATTTATAAATTCTAGGAAGTGTTGGGCAAGGGAGTTAGTACTTGAGTAGTTCTCCCAGTTTATGTTTGGGTAATTGAAATCACCCAGTATTAAGGTATTTGGTAGGACCCTCATATTTCCCAGTGTCTCCAGAAATACGGAATGGGGGTCCTGGACCATGGTGGGTGATCTGTAGCAAGCTACAATTTGGATTACAGTTTTGCCCATTGTTAGTTGCACATGGATGATCTCTGATGCAATGTGCTGCGCCACTAACCTGGAGGTGTGGGTATCCTTGATGAATATGGATACACCCCCCACCTTTTGTGTTTCTGTCCTGGTTCTGTGGCCGAAAGGTATGGTATGAGTTATAGCCTAGTAGTGCTGGGGTGCTCTCAGGAGCCTTAAACCAAGTTTCTGTTACTGCACAGATGTCGATGTTCTCCATACTGAGGAGTGCCTTCAGTGCATGCATTTTGAGGTTTAGACTTCTGGCGTTGAGTAGCATTACCCTCAGTTTTTGGTTACTTGTGCTATTTATGGTGGTGGGTTTGTCTTTTGAGCCTTGCCTAAAAAAGGCACTATGGGGGCGGCAAGAGCCTTGGCCAGTATTCGAAAGCCTAAGGTGACAGGTGCAAGCCATCTCTTGCGAAGCAACTTGGCTTGTCGAGCATGTCATCCCAGGCAGACAGATACTGGATCCCCTTTGAATGACACCAGAAACTTAGCCAATTGTTGAAATTGATAATGTTTTCTTTATACTGTGGCATCATTCTTGGTGAGGGCAGGATGCTACTCAGGGTCAGGATCATATCGGCCTGGGCTACATGATCAGAGAGCTCTTCCATGTCTTTTTTCATGTAGTCCAGGGAGGTATGTCTCAGGTCATTCACACCAACATAGACAATGACAGAGTTGTATTTGTACTTGTTTTGGAGTGACCTGAGTGCTTGTGTTATGTGGTGGATCCTGGCACCCGACAGGCAGCTAAGTGGAACCTTCTCCTTGTCCAGCCTAGTTAGTGGGACATCAGCGTGTCTGACTATAGAGTCACCTATTACTAGTGTGTTGGGTATGTTATTTTGCGTAAAGGGCTGCGATTGCGTGGCACACTGATTATGTGAAGTATGTGTTTCATGGTAGGTGATGGGGTGTGGAGGTTGCTTGGATGTCTGCTTTGGAGGTCTGTGTTGCTTTTGCAGATTTTTATTTAGAGCCTCTGAGTATGTTTTCATGTATTCATGTGTGTTATTTGCCAGTGTTGGTTTATTAGGTCTATGTGAGACTGGTGGTGTGTTGCAAGTATTACCCTTCTCCTCTTGACTGTCAGTTCCAGTCTTGGGATGAGATAGCTTTACCTCCAGTTTGACTGTATAATTGCATCTCTCGTATATATTAGTGTTTGGTGGTAGGAGGAGAGGGTTGTCTGTGTACATGAGGCAGTTGTAACATTGCCTCAAAATGCCCAGATTCACCAGTTGGACTGGAGAGTACACCGGAAACTGCCCTTTGGACATGCCTGAATAGGTAGAGTAAGCTGTTTTTCTGATTGGCTGGTGGGGACGAATAGAGAACCTTGTCCTTCTGGACAGTATAGGGGGGTCTAGTGCTAGGGTTAAATAGTGCTTGCTATGAGTTTTAAGCAAGTGCTTGACTGTGAAATGCATGATTTGAGTGCTAAAGTTGAAGGTTTGTCTAGTTTCAAGGGAAAAATTAAAGAGTAGACTTCATGGAGCTAAGAATAGTTAACTCTAGCTAAATGGCACTGCCCGGTGCACAAAACCACACAAATGCAGTTTTTATAGCAGGGAAGTGAAAGAGATAGAAATTAGCCCAAAATGGCTGCTAAACTACTAAATTCTGGACTGAAACCACTCCTCCAGGGACAGATAGGCTGCTCAAAGCTCCCCTCTCTCACAGGTGAACAAATAAACATCCTTCTATCCAAGTAAGGTAAGGGCAACACAGAAACTTGTAACACAGCCCTGGATTCAGCAATAACCTGAAAACTGGACTATACTAGTTCAGAAAGGTGTGAAAAAGTATATTTTTTTGTTTTTTTTTTCAGAAAATAGAGCAGATACAGTCACAATTAGCCTGAAATGGCCAATAAACTACTAACTTCTGGGCTGAAAGTATTAAATATACTGATCCCAAGGATATTGCCAATATCCTGGCAGATCGATTCAGTGCCAACTGTACCCCTTCTCACCCCCTAAAGGGCCCATCTCAATACCGAAAAATTGCCAGATTCTGGTAATAATGGCCACACAGGTAAAACAACCACACTATCCAGAGGTAAGAAAACAGCATCCATGGGACTAGACAGCATCCTGGGTTGTGTACTACATGCACGACAAAATGAACTGGCACCTCACCTATGTGCCATGTGTAATCATAGTCACACCTCAGGCTTTGTGCCCACTGAGTGGCGCACAGCTACAGTTATCCCAGTCACAAGGGGGGATCCATCTTGGATCTTGGGAACTACTTCCCCAGCAGTCTGATGAGCCAGATTTGCAAGGTCATGGAATGTATTATCATGGAACTTATAAACAAAGGCATTGGCAACCTGCAAACACTGGACCCCACCCAGATTTGATCATGTCTCCGGAACCTGATTGACATAATCGAATCAGTCTCCAGAGATGTGGACGAGGGTAAGGCAGTTCACACAGTCTATCTGGACCTCGCCTAGGCCTTCGATACCATCCTCCAGTCTGGAATCATAGATAAACATACTATGCTGGCCATTAATCCCTACATCACTCGATGGGTTGCTAACTGCTGTACTGACAGAATCCACTATGTAAAAGTAGGCGACTACAAATCCAGCCCCATACAAGTGACATTTGGAGTACCTCAGGGTTCAGTCCTGGGACCGCTCTTGTTTGGCATCTACTGCTCTGAAGTACAGGCCAACACTAAGGGACTCTGGCTAACAAAGGTCAAAGATGACTGCAAACTGGGAGCCAATATTGAATCCCCAAATGATGTGGATATTCTACAAAAGGGCCTTACAGAAAGAGATGCTTGGTACCAGAGCCATGTGCTCAAGCTCAATGCCAAGAAATGTATAGTTATCCCCTGTGGGAAGGAACATATACTCATGAAGTACCACATAAGTGGCAGTACACTAAACACTGAAAGTGTGATAAGAGACTTATAGACACAGGTGGACAATGGTCTCACCTTCAATAACCACATCACCACAACAGTCAGAAAATCCACTTATGTGGCACACCCTATCACTAAGGGCTTTTCATCCAGAAAAAATGAGTCCATTGTCCCATTGTAGTCATCTCTCAGTAGACCCAGTATAGAATACAATGCCCCATTTGGCATGTACCTCTCAAGACATCTGCAACAACTAGAAAGGCTACAGAAATACCTCACCTAAAGAATCACATGCCTAAAGCAGATGCCCTATGCTGACCATCTGCTAATCATCCAGCTATACTCTGTCACATGTCATCTACTCAGAGGCGATCTCTGCTTAACATACAATGTCATGTCAAACACAGAGCTCTTGGACATGCTACACTTAAAGAAATCCCAATCCCTCAGAGCCACATGCTCCAGGGATCCAAACCTTGTCATCACAATGAACAAAACATGCTGCCCATACATGTCAAGCAGAGTGCCTCTTTGGCCCTCTTCAAAAGGAACCTTGACGATTGAATGGGAGATAGGAAATTCACCCAAGGGATCACATCAGTCACCCTGCTAGACAGGGGTCCAGGGAAGTAAATATTGTGGGAAGAAATAGCCAGGGAATTGTTATGGCTAGGCTTATATATGCCCTAGGGCCAATAGCCTAGTACCAACCTATGAACTACACTTTCCATTGCCCTACCTTGGCAAGCCTGGTGATGTCATTCACTTTGAAATACACCTTTGGAGAAAGAATAACCCAGTAAGCTCCGTGGTGCATGCTATAACTGCATAATGCTTAGTGTGATGTACTAGTTAGGTAGGAGTTCTAATCCCAGACATGGCAACTATGAAACTCTGTGTGTTTGTTTGTCTGTGTAGAGATCAATGCCTTTGAGGCCATTCCCAGTCACTACAACTTCCATTGGCCTACTTTGGCAGGCCTGCTGATGTCATTCACTTTGCAATACACCTTTGGGGAATGAGTAACCCAGAAAGCTCTGTGCGCCTACTATAACTACGTAATGCTGTAGTGTGATGCACTAGTTAGGTAGAAGTTCTAATCCCAGACATGGCAACTTTGAAACTCTGTGCGTGTGTTTGTTTGTCTGTGCAGGGATCAATGCTTTTGAGGCCATTCACAATCACTACAGTTTCCATTGCCCTACTTTGGCAAGCCTGCTGATGTCATTCACCTAGAAATACACCTTTTGGGGAAAGAGTAGCCCAGTAAGGTCTGTGGCATGTACTATAACTGAGTAATGCTATAGTGTGATGAACTAGTTAGGTAGGAGTTCTAATCCCAGACATGGCAACTGTGAGACTGTGTTTGTGTGTGTGTGTGTGTGTGTGTGTGTGTGTGTGTGTGTGTGTGTGTGTGTGTGTGTGTGTGTGTGTGTTTGTCATTAGTATCCTGTGTGGAGGTAGGTGTGAGTGTGTAATAACAGGACTCATTGTGGAGTGGGTTTTGTAAATTTCTTATATGGTGGGCCTATTATATGTCACAATGTCTACCTTACAAGGACAACAGATGTCAAACAGCAGAGAAGCTGGTGTAGACAATCCATACCCCTACATGTGAGATCATGGATTGGGGAACAATATAGGCCACCCTTGTATTACCCAGAGAACACTCTCCACCCATGTCTCATACACAAACACACTTGGCTAGGCAACAACTACTATGTTGGCAGTTCCCTGCATATTGCCCACAGATAGTAGCCATGGTGTGATTCCAGTGGACTACAGAGGACATGGCACCCTGTCCCATCCCTGCAATAGGCAAATCATTGCATACAGTGGTCCTTTGCTATGTTCCCCACTGGACGACAGCAACAACTGTAGAATCAGCAAATGCAACCGACAAAGGAAATACTATGCCTTATACACATGCCCTGTATGGACAGATGCCACTGACACCAGTGAATACCTGTATCATGCCATCAGTGTAGGTGCAGGGTCAACCTGGTTTCCATTGCCGGTTCTCACCACATGAGGTCAGGAATGGCACATCAGATGATGACAATCTGTCCAAACAACATGCCCCAGACACCCCAGGTACACTTCCACATGTCACAGAATATGCATGTGGGATGTGTGCATATCCCAGACACCATCCATGTTATGGAATATAGAACACATACATGGCAAGCATTGCACAAGCACTGGCCACCCATAATAGTAACCCAGATGAGTGGATGGCAAATACAATACCCACCTGTGTGGGCCAATCCAGAGAATACATTCCTGAGCCACACTGCAGACCATTGTCATGTGGCCTGATGCCAAGGTATACCCTTTACCTAGCCTTGTACAGCCTTTTGGCACAGTCAACCACTACACACCTGTGAAGTAATGCATCCATGCATGTCAGTACTGGCAAACTGTGTCTGTGTGTGTGGAGTATAATGATTTGGATGCCATTCACACTCACTACACCTCCCATTGGCCTACTGAAGCATGCCTTCTGATGTCAGACACCTTGACATACCCTTTGCCCATATATCAGCCTGATAACCTCTGTGGTGCATGTGATACCTGTGTAATACTGTAGTGTAGCAAACTAGTTAGTTAGGAATTCTAATCCTGACCCTGCCAACTGTAATAATGTGTGTGGGTCCTTGAGAGAGTGTGGCTGTGTCATCCTTGACACCTGTTCTTGTGGACAGGCACATGTACTACACCTAACTTATCCCTCCTTTATCACCGTTGCTGATGTAACTCACTGTCAAATATACCTTTGGACAACTCTCCAATAACTGCATAGAAATGTGATAGCAATAAATAGTCAGGCAGCAGTTTGAAACCTCATATTGGGAAGTGTGTGACACAAACATGCTTAGCTTTTACTATCCTAACCCTTCCCTGTCTTACTTTGTCTTTGTCTGTCTCTCTCACGCCCTCTCTCATGGATGTGGAGAAGTACACCTGCTTTGCTTAGGCAGCGCTTGTGTTTTGTAAGTGATGCTCATGATCAGCTGATGGCCTGTGCACGGATTGCAGTCCCTCACTAACCGATTGCATGTGGAACAGCTGTGGTAACATTCCCATAGCCAATTGCATGGAAACACACTCCTATAACTAGGAACATCAAGTGGATGTTGGCCCTTTTCATTCACTGTGAGCAGGACTTCATGTCGGTGTTTGGCAAACAGCATCACAGATGATAGTGGGATATACCTCTAACAACATACACTGTGGAGACAGGCCAAAAAACAGGAGGAGGATATTCCAGACATGACTACAGAATGTAAGTCTTGCTCTTCTGCATTTGAAGTAATGTTGGTTTAACAGGGTTTGTGTGGATATGGCTGGTCTACATGATTTAATACCTGCCATGACAGTGTTATGTGGTTGAGGAAACTCCCACCTGTAGGGCTATCTGCAGACTGGCCAGTGTTTGGAATCTTACGTCTGTTGTGTTACACACAGATTACCTATCTTTAGAACTGCAGAAGCATAGTCTGAGGATTGCAGTCAGTACATGGTGACAGCCATGAGAGTTACTGACTTCATATCCCTCATAGGACATATGTTACAACAAACCCTGTTACACCAGTAAATGTATGAGGTTATCCCAGCAACATGTCAATATTGTCCTGTGTTTGTGCCTCCAGCCACAACTCCGTCATCCTTTGTACATATGTCATGCAGTAAGAGGTGCATATGTTCAGTACACCATTATTTATTGACATCATACCTGATAACAAGCCAGTGAGATATCAGACTGCTAGACATGTTTTGTATAGTAGGAGTTATATTTGAGGACAAAACCTGGACATTCTGTTGTAGTGTGTACAGTAGTGAGGTCTGTGTACTTATGGTGATTGTTGACCGTGTGTATGTATTGTGAATATGTACCTTGGCCTGTGTACAGACTGTGGTAGATGTCATTGTTCTTGGTCCTGTTCTGTCTGATGTTACATGCTGCTCCAGTGTATGGTAACCTATTGGCTTACATGTTTGTAGGGCCAAATACACATGTTCCCTACTACAGTCAGGCATCAGAATACACTGTGTATTGGCCCAGTATATGTAGGGTTAGTGCGTGAGTGGAACATATGAGGATGGTGTTGATCAGACAGTCCATATACTGTAATATTAAGCATGCTTACCATATGTGGCTGTGGCTGTGTTCACATTGGTTGTGGGTATGCACTTTCACACATGTGTCTGTTACTTTGTGCTATGACATGCCTGAAGAGTCTGGTATATTTGTGGGTACATGTGTATTCCCCCATAAGAAATGTAGGCCAGTGTTGTGGCAGTCTGCCTGTAGTTTGCACTGTGCTTTGTGACATACCTAGCAGCTCAGTGTACTTAGCCAGTGTGATGTTATGTCCAGATATTTGTCAGATGTACTGCTGCTGGGCCACCATAACTGTTGTGTATTTCTGACAAAGCAGTGGGATGCTGTACAGATGTATATCACTAGCTAGTGGGTAGTATGTGGGCATGTGACCTCTGCACCTCCAGTTATTATGTGTCAGGACAGACAGAAGTGTGTGAGTGCATAGACTGTGTGGGCATATGTATTCCAGTATTTACGTGATATACCCATTTACATGGCTGTTAACATCTACATTGTTAGGCTTGGTCCACATGTCTTGCACTAAGGGGTTCTGTGTATACCTCTGGACGGACCAGAGTGTGTCAGACTGTGAACATTTATTGGTCATATCTCTGCTGTATTCCACAGGACCATTACTGTGATATCTGTGGTACTGTACTATGGTGACCTTAGGATGTCTGTCAGTAACTGATGGCGTACATGTCAATAGCAGATGTGACCTCCCACACCCATTTCTGTTAAGACAACCCCTGTTACAGTAGCAACAGTCTACATTTATACCTGCAATACTTACATGACATCCCCTTGCACTAAGAGGTTGAGACTATTGGTGCTGAAGTATGACTCCACTCCATGTTCTGGACATATGTATATATATATATATATATATATATATATATATATATATATATATATATATATATATATATAGTCCATTGGGCCAAGATGAACCCGTTTTCAATGGAGTCCTGGGGAGAAAAGCTCCATTAACAAGGTTACAATAGGTTATACATAAAAATTACAATATTTACAAGTGATACAGCTTAGAGTATGACATTACAAGTAATGTAGTTCTAGAAACCAGGTTAGAATTAGGTTTTTGGTTAAAATACAATATTTACAAGTGATACAGCTTAGAGTATGACATTACAATTAATGTAATTCTAGAAACAAGGTTGCAAATAGGTTTTTGGTTAAAATACAATAATTACAAGTGTTACAGCTTAGAGCGTGATGTTATAAGTAGTACAGACTGGTGATGATTGTTACAGAAAATTCATACTTAGAAAAGAAACGTTATAATATAAGTACTGAGAGGTCATTAACTTTTAGGAAGCATGAACATATGACATTATGATACAGTTTTGAGAGAATGTTTAGTTAGTACTAGCAGAGAATGCATGAGTTAGGAGAGGCAGTATAGGAAGTTGCAAGAAAGGAGGAGAAAAAGTTTGCTAGTATAGATTATGATGGATGAGAGAGAACAGGAGCATTCCCACTGGGATGATAGGTGAAAGTGAAGAGATTTTTTGAATGTAAAGTGGTTGGAGATGGTACAAATGGATGGTGGTAGAGAGTTCCAGAGACGAACAAGACCATAGGATAGGAGATTTTTTCCAGAGGGACGGGTTGGTTTGTATATTTCTATTTGGTTTTGGTTGTTAGATTTTAGTACTCTGTTAGGTAGGTGCATTTTAAAGGCAGAGGATAGGGATGGACACAGTAAGGGGTTGAAAATGAGTTTATGTGCAAGAGTCAGTTGAGTGCAGGTGAGATGATTGGATAGTTCTAGCCATTTTAGTTTGTGGAGAGAAGAACACTGGTGGCTAGATGATTTGTGGCTAGTAGCGAATTTGGCAATTTTGTTGTAGCATGAGGAAAGTTGTGTTTTAAGGGTAGATTGAAGGTTAGTTGAGAGTGGGGCTCCATAGAGAAGGGAGGGAATAAGAAATGAGGTAGCGAGAGTGATTTTAGTGGATGGTGTGAGGTAACGATTTTGTCGGCAGAGCATGCCTAATTTTTTATGGGTTTTTTTGATATTTAGTTGTAGGTAGGAGTTGAATTTAAGCTTATTATCAATTTGGACCCCAAGTAATTTAGTCTCAGACACCAATTCCAGAGATGTGTTGTTATGACTAGTGATAGAAAAAGTGTTTGTATTGATAGAGGTCATTTTGGAGGGAGTGAATATCATTAATTTGGTTTTAGAGGCATTTAGTGCTAGGTGATTTTTTTTTCATCCATTGTTCTGTGATTGAGAATGCGTCATGTGTTAGCTTTTGTAGCATAGGGAGGGATGTTGCAGAGCAGATAATAGTTGAATCAGCTACATATTGAATGATATCTGAGAAAGGGATAGAATTACAGAAGTCATTTATGAATATATTGAAGAGGAGAGGACCTAGTATGGAACCTTGGGGAACTCCAGTTGGGGTAGCAAGGAAAGAGGAGGTGGCCTTTTTCCATTTGACTGATTGATATCTATTAGATAAGTAACTGGAGAACCAGTTCAAAGCAGAAGAAGATAGGTTGAGCTGAGAGAGTTTAGTTAAAAGAAGTTTGTGAGAGATAGTGTCAAAGGCTTTAGAGAGGTCAAGTAGGAGGGTAGAGACAATGTGACCAGAGTCTCGGGCTTTATTTATGGTTTCCAGGAAGGAGAGGAGGGCTGTCATAGTGCTATGACCAGGTCTAAAACTGTGCTGTGTTGGAGTTAATAGGTGATTGTCTAAGAGATATGGTAGGAGTTGTAGTTGGATACATTTTTCTAGGAGTTTAGAAATGGGAGATAAGATAGTTATGGGACGGAAATTAGTAGTGTTGTTATTATTACCACCTTTATGTAAGGGTGTGATAAAAGCCTTTTTCCAGATTTGGGGTACTATGCATTCTTGGATAGAGCGGTTGATTAGTATACTAATGGGGTAGGCAATGGCTTCTGCAGCTATACTAAGAAAGTGTGATGGGATGTTGTCTAGGGCATTGGAGCATGGCTTAAGTTTCTGAAGGAGTTTTTTATGGTGGATATGGGTATAGGTTTTAGAGAAAAAGGAGAGGGAGGGGAAGAGAGGGTATTACAGGATCATGGTGGTGGAGAAGAAGAGAGTGAAGTTGTCGGAGTAGAGGTAAAAGTGTTAGAAGAGGAAGGTGAGGGAGAGGTGGAGGGAGTGATGTTGTTAGAGAATGTTGAGGTTAATTTAGAAATAGAATTAATGAAAAAAGAGTTAAATTGTGTAGCTAAGTCTATGTCAGGAGCATTAGGGTCGGGGCTGGCGTTGTCTGTTTTGCCAGGACTGATAAGGGTAGTGACTCCTTTCCAGAATTTCTGTGGGTTTGTTTTGTTGCTGTTTTGGTGTATGGAGAAGTAGTTTTGTCAGTCAGTGATAATAAGCTTTTTTACTTTATTTCTAAGTGTTTTATATTCATTTTGATGAAGGGGAGACCTATTTTTTTGGTAAAGTGCCCAGACTTTATCTCTGCATTTCATGGTTACTAGAGTATTTTTGGTTAGCCAAGGGGCAGTTTTGGTTTTAATTCTCTTAGTCCGTAAAGGAGCATGGAAGTCAAGAAGTTTTAAGAAGGTTGAGTTAAAGTGGGCAACAGCATTATCTAAAGGTAGAGTTTTTAGGATGTTCCAATTTATTGTTTTAAGGGAGTCAATGAAGATTATGGGGTTGAATTTTTTTTTGGTTGCGAGTAGTAATGTAATTATGTGTTTGGTGTATGGGAGAAGGGAGTCAATATGTGAATGTGGGTAGGTGGCCACTAAAAGGGTCTGGAAGGGTACCATTGTCAGAGAAATAATGAGGGTGGGAGACTAAAATCCAGTCTAAAATGCTACCACTGGATACTTTTTTTGAGGGGTGGGTTGTGGAGTTAATAAGCTGTGGGAAGTTATAAAGGTTGATGTTAAGTGGGTTTGTGGGAGCCTGAATGGAGGCCCAATTGATATTCATGTCTCCCAGGATTATTATTTCATTAGAAATGTTAGTGGAGGCCAGAAGAGGATGTCCTCAAGTGTAGTGATATTGTCACCAGGGGGGATATAGAGGGAGGCTATGCATATGTGTTTGTGTATATTAACCTGAAATAATGCTAGGAGTATTTCAGCATTATTGAAGTGGGGAATAGGTTTGTTATATGGAGTAACTGATAAGGAAGATGAGTATAGGAGAGCAACTCCACCTCCTTTTTTATGGGTTCTGTCTTTTCTTATGATTGAATAGTTTGATGGTGTTATTTCAGAGTCTTTTATGTGGGGTTTTAACCATGTTTCAGAGATGGATAGGAAGTCAGGTTTGCTATGGTTAAGCCAGGCATGGAGGTTTGGGATTTTGTTAACTATGCTTTGTGAATTTAGAGAGGTGAATAGTATGGACTTATCTGTAGTGGATGATGTGGAGGGTCCAGGATTAGGGTGAATATCTCCTAATAATAGTGTAGTAATTAGATATAAGATTGGGTTGGAGAGGTATTTGGATTGTTTAGAGTATGGGTTAGGCTTAATTATGATGATGTAGGGTTTATTAGATGCTCTGATGGAAGAATATTTATGAAGGGTGATAAGTTTATAAGGAAAGAGTAGATGGTTACTGATTTCATATAAGTGAGGAGATATTAAGGTGTGTGAATTTAAGGGATGTGAGTTGAGATAATTGGTTACATGAAAGCATTGTGAGTGCTTAGTATGATTGGGCTGGGTGAGTTAGTGGATGTAGGATATATTGAGGAGAAGTAACATCAGAGTGAGTAGGGATGAGGGTTTGGAGATCATAATGATGATGAATGTTAAAGATGGCAGTTGTGAGATGGTATGTAGTTGCTGAGTAAAATATGGGTGTAAGGGGGTAGTATGTATAGGGGTGTAGCTAGGTCTTTATTATAATGGAGTGGAGATTTGAATAATGGTTGGGTATGGGTGGAGTTTGGGAGTGGGTGTTGGCTGAGAAATGGAGATTAATTGGCCAGGTTAGGTTTTGTAGTTGTATTGAGTGATTATTGTTTTGGGTGGGGTAAGAGAGTAGGAGTTGACAAGGAAGTGGAACTTATTTGCTAGGTAGTCTAGTGGGTGTGGTTATGAAGGTATAAATGTAGAGGTACTGGGGCGGGTGGGAATTGGGGGCAGGGTAGGGGAGTGGAGTGAGCCCGCAGGGCAAATGGAGCGGGTAGAGCCAAGCGCCAAGGAAGGCAGGACCAGAGTGAGAACCTATCAGTGGAATGTTGGTTGGTGAAGGTAAGTACAGGAGACAAGGATTTTAAAGGATAGAATGGCCAAAGAAGTCAGAAAAAGAGATAGAAAAAGAGAAATTAGAACTTGTAGAGAATAGTAAAGCCAGTGAAGTAAGAGATGTGGGAAGTCAGGAATAGAGGTGAGAGGGTGCCATATAGTGGACAATGCTAAATGTACACCTGTAATTCCACCAGGGAATTCCTTGTGCTGGAAATGTTGAGGAGAGAAGGGGACTAGTGCAGCTAAGGGAGCTAGAAGAGGGACAAGTATGGGGGGAACAGAGTTGAAAAAGGTTTGGCTGCTGGCTTTTCTGGTCAGGGAGCGTACTGAAAACCTAGCAGGGTTTTAGATAAAATATGGATTTTACAAAAGGTTTAGCAGCAGTAACACATACTTCCTTAGTTCCTTCTAGGAGAAACTTAGTTCAATTTCCATAAAGGAGATGTGTCAGCAGAGCTTGTTATTTATTGTTTTAGGTGTGGGCGTCCAAGCCAGGCGTAGTCACAGAGGGTAATATGGGGTAAGGAAGCTGGAGAACAGGAGAGAATATAAAGAGAAAGTAGTACTTTAGTAAGAAAAACTCTTTCAAGTTGGCTTTCTACAGTAGCATTGCACTTAACCAGTACTGGTTAAAAATCACAAATGTACATAGCAGTAGAACTACAGATATATAACAAATACTCTTGTTTAGATGAGGTTGTGGTAAGAGAAAGTATAGCTATACATACAGAAAAAACCCAGCAAGTAGCAAAAAGTAAACTTACAGCATGAAATACAAATAGACCAGCATGTGGGGTAATGCCTCAGATTGTACACTAATAAGTTAGAGCAATATGAAATCTTTTTAGAGGGAATCCAGACTTAATTTTGTGTTGAGACCCTCGTTTTTGAAAAATACATCGGTAACTCAACGAACTACAGTTGTATGATCTGTATTCTATAAACTGACTCAATATTATCACATCAACATCAGAACAAGAAAGCGTTCAATAAATCCAGCAATATAGTTATGAAGTTAGCATATGCATGTACACATTGGCCTATTTTACTTCTGAGATTTCAAAGTGTACTTTACTGTTATCTTGCAGACTAAATAAATTCATTCAGTGAAGGGTTGGAGTTTGTTGGCGTTTGCTAGTATATGCTTGGCCAGCACACATGCAGAGGTTAGCGATTAAGGAAATATTAGGCCAGCGAGACCAATACATACAGCAGAGCAGTTGCATTGGCCTGTAAAGCTGAATATAAAGTTAGAGTATACATGTGCACTTGGCCAGTTTACTTCAGAGATTACAGATTGTACGCTTTACCCACACTCATTCAGATATAGCCAATTACAATTAGTCTATGAGACTTTACTATTGTTTTGCAGAACTGGTAAATACTATCAGTAAAGGTTTGAAGTGTGTTGGCTAACACTACTTCATACTTTCAATAGGGGTTTGAGGTTTATAGGCATTTGCGAAGTATGCATAGCCAGCGCACGTGCAGGAGTTGGTGTTATAGGATTTACTTGACCAGCACGTTCAAAAAGACTACTAACAGTACGGATATAAAGTGAGTGACAGCGATATACGCATAGCTAATGTATTTCTGAGATTACCGACTTATGCAAGTAAAAGGACAGATGGCTGTATTTTATTGCTGTACTGTTAGGTACTTTCAAGCAAGTTTACATTATGATTGAGTATGCACTGAATGCTTAAGTCAGCACAGTACGGACACAACAACCCATTTAGTATAATGACATAATTACAAGTAACAAAAAATAAAAGACATTGTAGTTATCATGCTGTACTGATGAATGCTTTCAATGCAGGAATGAAGTTAGTTAACATTTACGAATATATGCATTAGCCGGCACATAACAGCTACAACAAATTCATGTAGTGTAAGGACATTTCTGTATCAATATATTTCTGTATCTATATAGATATATACACATATGCATATCTACATACATATATGTATATATATATATATATATATATATATATATATATATATATATATATATATATATATATATACATATATAGATATACATATATAGATATATATACATATAGTTATATATACACATATAGTTATAGATATCTACATATATCTACATATATATATATATATATATATATATATATATATATATATATATATATATATATATATATATATATATATATATATGTATACATATACACACACACACACACACACACACACACACACACACACACACACACACACATATATATATATATATATACACACACACACACACACACACACACATATACATATATATATATATATATATATATATATATATAGAGAGAGAGAGAGAGCTCTATATATGGCCATATATATAATGCAATATACAGATGTATATAAATACATATATATGAATATATATGTGTATGTACATCTACACATATATCTACATATGTAAATATATATATATATATATATATATATATATATATATATATATATATATATATATATATATATATATATCCATATCCTTATGTGTAAACATTACTGTTGTGTATACCTTCCCAGATGTAACACACCGTATTTATCTGATATGTGTATATTTAGAAATAACATACGTGATTCACAGTAATATCACTAATAAGTACTACACAATAGTAGATGTCACAGCAATTTGTTCAATACTATTCAGTTTGTGTACTGACAGAAATATTGAAAAAAACAACAACTGTTTTCACAGCTGTCATGGCTTAGTGGTTGCTGTGACTATGGTATATGGGGTTCTGGGTTCAAAACTTGCAAGGGCTGTTTATTTTGTTGCTGGGCAGAACAAGGGCTGTTGGATACAGAGTGGTTAAGGCAGTTTTGAGTAGCTTTAAGCACATTTGTGTGGGTATGCACTAAGCTAAGCACTGCAAACATACGTGGCTTCACTTGCCAGTGTGCAAATGTGCTTAGGTGTAAGACTGCAGCAATGTTGAAACCTGCTAAGCATGGCTCAGCCCTGGTAACCAGTGCTCACATTCTTGTTTGATAACATAGCAGAGTAATGACATCTTTAATAAGTGTATTTAATGCCATGTACATAACATGCATCTATGTGCTGTCATTATAGCAGCAAGGGGTGTGATTCTATTGTCCGGGGACAATTGAGTATATATGGCTTGTACAGCACTCTTTTCCATTTGAATGTGTTACATACATGGGTAGTATCCCAGGTTATATGCATTCACACCGGCATGTAGTGTATCATTGCTTTACTACTGTTGACAGTACTTTCCCAAGTAAAAGTAGATTGCAAATTGTAGTACTGGAAACAAACACCCCTGCATGCAGAGATGGACTCACTGTTCTGTTCCTGGTGTGTGAGCTGTGTCTCAAATATTTCCTACTGGATAATGATCTGGCATGTGGAAAATAACTGTAGACTACTGTGTGTATAACACATGTCAGTGAAGGCTGCCATCATGTAGTAATGGCATACCAATCGGTGTCAGACGTTTATCTGTCAACACATTCATCCTAATGCATAGCTAGTTGGCTAGCTGATGTCTGTGTGTCCTCTGTACAGATGTGCAGATGTCAGATATCCATCTTGGATACTTACAGGCACTCTATGCTTGACTGACACTGACATGTCTGCCCAGCTGTGTTATGAATGTCACAGATAGGAATCCACACCCTGTACGCATCACATGCCAAGGATACCTCAACTACACTACCACAGTCAACAGAACATGCTTGGGTACAGGTCTCCAAGACAGACACTGACCATGTTATGTAATACATGTTTTACACATGTCAACTGGAGCACCTCACTGGCTGTCTGCAAGAGGCACCCAGATGATTGGCTGATGCATGTCACTCTCACCCTGAGGATCACCCCAGTGGTATATGTTGATAGATGGCCTTCTGGTACATGGCAGGTGGCATGTTACCACTGTACACACATCCCCTACACTTCCCATTGCTCCATGGACAATAGCCTGGTACACACCTATGAACACCTGCACTGATGCACCCCAGTACTGGCAAATGTGTACATGTGCATTACTGAGAATATCAGTGTCTGTGTGTTTGTAGACCTGTAGTTGGGAATACCCTGAGGCCCTTCACACCCACCACACCCCCATTGCCATAGTTAGATGTGGCTGCTGCTAGACTGTACATTACTTGTACCTTGTTACACTCTTCTCCCTAAGGGCTACCTGGGCCTTGCAGTACCAGCACAACACTGTTGTATAAATGCGTTGATAGGCATGGGATACCCACTGAGTTCTGGCAAGTGTATGTATGTGTGCATGTTTGCATATATGTAGGGTACAGCATTCTGAAGCCACATTCTCCTATTACAATACACATTGCCACACAGTATTATGGATAGTGATGTTGTTGACCATAGGGGAGGCATAACAATGCATCACCCTACTATGCCTGTGGCATGTGCATTAAATGCATATCCCTGTAGTAGCACTCTTTGGATGGACAAGGGGTTGTATTTCAGTCCAGGTCAATGTGTGATGGTGAGTATGTCAGAGTGTTATCATGGGTTTCAGTGCGTACAATATCCAAAGTGGGGTGTGGGTGCTGGGTATACTGTCTTTACACCATGATACCCCTGGTACATGTCCCATGTTCCACTGTATGGGGACCACTGTCACCATCA
Organism: Protopterus annectens; assembly: GCF_019279795.1. Classification (NCBI taxonomy): domain Eukaryota; kingdom Metazoa; phylum Chordata; order Ceratodontiformes; family Protopteridae; genus Protopterus; species Protopterus annectens. The sequence continues at coordinate 1,179,564,658 of NC_056733.1, read as the reverse complement.
ACCATAGAGGTAACTGTTAACACTATCCAGCCCAGTTATTACTGTGCTGTGTGCAACTTACCTGTAACATAATGGACACACTGACAAGGTAGTTAGCACTGATAGGCCCAGGTCTCTCAGATGTGTGTCTGACTGTTATATGTTTGTCAATGTGTATATGATGGTATGTCACACTATGTATTGTTCATAAATAACCAGTACATCCCCCCTTACCATACTGTACCTGCCTGGGGATGTTCTTCATGTAACATGTAACCTGGAACACACCTCATCCTAAAATCTGTGTGGTGTGTGCAATTAAAGCCACACACATCAGTAGCACTACATACCTAGGTAGGGGTCTAGTCCCAGTGATGCCAAGTAAGAGTGTGTGTGTATGTGAAGGAATCTACTTCAGTTTGCAGAATATACATGTCCCAGGAGGTCATCTGTCTGATAGCCTGGCATATGCTAACATTTCACAGGTATCATCCTGTGGACATACATTCCATCACAACTAGTGTTAGATGTGTAAATGCCTTCTTCCCCACTGTATAGGTGTGCAGCGATACTGGGGTTGGTATATATAGCTGGGTGTGGCTGTTTTGGACACAGCCACCATCATTGCAGTTACTGTTGAGTGTATCCCCCCACTTAGCTGGCCGTAATACTGTACAGTTCATGTTAACAGGTTAGGTAGTTGTCTATCACACTATCTGTGGTTCTACAGCACCTCTCACCCTCCAAAGGGTAGGGGTGTACCACCCACACCAGCACACATATGTTTACCAAGTTGAGGATTGCACTACATTGGGGAAGGGGGCATATACCCTGCCAGTACCATCGGCAATGACATTAAACTAGCGGACTGCTTATTCCCCAATGCGTTGTTGTGCCTATTCTGGCTTGATGGAATTACATAGGCTACAGTGTGTTCCTTGCACAGGTATATACATCCATGTGTACAGTATTCGCTGTGTATTGCATCAACACCAAAGCCTCTGTGTGTGTTATACACAAACATGTGGTGTGTACCACCCAGTACACTTACCATTGTCCACTGTAGAAGGGCTGCTAAAGGCAGCCACCATGCACTCACCTGTTTACACCACCCCCAGACCTATTAGCCATGTGGCACATGCAGTAACTGTTATACAGACCTGTGACATGTGTTCACCTGTACCCAGGATAATGCACAGCCAAGGTGTCACCACTGTGCCATACCCCTTGTAGGATACGACAGCAGACCATCCTCCTGCTGACACATGGATACCTACAACATAAACAGATTACATAATGGAGACCACAATCACTCAGTGTTAATAACAGCTATAGTGTATCATGGCTGGACAGCTGCACTTCCTGACATGTAAGCATTAAACTGTACTGTTGACAACATGTTACACACCAGTACATTGGTACACTATAGTACAGTCTGCATGTGTATCAGAACCATATTAGCCTGTCCCTGCATCAATGTTATGGATGACAGGGATGTGGCACAGGTATCATCATATGCACATGGTGTGTTGTTGGTTTGCCAGAGACCTAGGGTGAGCCATACATTTGACACCATGTGTATGAGTGAGTGGTTTTAATTATTGATATGGCCGTGGTGATGTGGTGTGTGTAGGTATGGGGTTGCCCTAGCTGTGTTTGTATTTTGTGTGAGTATGCATGCACACAGTTCTGCTATGTGGCTGCCCTATACAGGTGTTTGTTGGACAGCTGCAGACCATACCTGGCAGAGTGTGCAGTTCACCACCTCCAGCCACAGACATGAGAACTGTGCCTGCCAGAGGTTCCACGGGAATGTCCAGGTACAAGCCACAATATGGTACTCTCCCCTGATGATGACATATGTCCGCTGGAGCCAGGTCCCTCCTGGAACTGGCCAGGGCCACGTGCACGTGGCCTGCTGTGGTGTGGTGTGGACAGTACCCCCCTGCAGTGCTGGGGCTGGTACTGCCACTACATGAGCGTTTTGGTGTCCTTGCACATCCATGTCGACCTCCAGCTGTTGGTGTTGCTGGCCTACATCCATGTGGCTATCACACCACTCCCACCACATGCTCGAGCACGGACAATCCATGGTCAAGGAGTCCCTCCATCTCACCCCACTGTCTATCCATGATCTCTGTATTATAACAGAGGGCATCTGCAAGATCATGGATGTTGTCAATAACAGCTGAATGAGTAGCCCTCTGCAGCCTCAGACCATGTGTGGTGTACCATTCGATATGTGCCTGTGCCTCCATGACAACCTGAAACATGCGTCTGGTGGTAACAGATGTGGCACTTCTGCCAGGGGCACAATGACCAGCAGCCCTCCAATGAGCACCCCTGTACATCTGCTTATGTGGTACCCTGCCAGACATCAGGCTATGGCTGCTGTGTCCAGACACACGTGCCATAGATTCCATAATGTACTGTTCCCTGCCACCAACCGCCAACTGTCCCTCTGCTATGGCCACTGGTGATGGTGTATGCATAGGCACTGTGACTGTGTGCGGGGATGGGGTGGATAACAGCGGGATGTCAAACTATGGTGCAGCTTCAGCCTCTGACAACCCCGCCTGTGTCTCAACACACCTTTCATCATTTTCAGTGTCTGTATGGGCACCAACATCAGATTGCCTCCAGGAGGGACCCTGACCCACCTTGCCACCTGTAAGGGGAAAACAAGAAATGCACTTTAAGACCTGTACGTCATTGCTTAACAGTACATACACATACACACACACACACACACACACACACACACACACACACACACACACACACACACACCCCTGGCATTCCACCATAATACTTACCTGTCCCTGAGTTTACAGACTGTCCCTAATTTATTCTCTTAAGTTCCCCATCCTGCATCAGTCTTGGATACTTACAGTCAATAATACCAATCATTAATGTATCATTCTTCTAATTGCATAAAAACGTGATCACAAAACATGACCTGTTACTCCATAACCTCTTTGACTTGATTGGAGTCGGTTTTATAAAGATTCCCTGATGTCATCCACTGTTCACCCTGGGTTTGTTCAGAAATCTTGAGCATGGCCCCCATATGTTAGCGGCTACTACAGTCACTCAATAATCTCACGCACTGGAGTGTCATATGTAACTATTGTTCAGTAGATGCAAGATCCGTTGCTCTATTAACTTTTTATGTGGACTAGAGTAATATTTGGAAACACTCTCTGGTGTTGTCTAGTAATTCCCCAATGCATCTGTAGTGCTGCATACATGGGTATTCTTTCACCTTTCTGCTGATTGCAATTATAACAGTATTCCTGGTGTCTAGTTTCCCTCCCAATGCATGTTCTATGCTGCAGACCTTAATATACTATCAACTGTCCTGAGATTACATGTCAGACAAGTATTCCTGGTGTCCCATGTGTCTGTCCATCTCCATGTATTGCACAATTTCAAAGGGAAGTCGAGAGGTATGAACAACCCCACACTCACACATGTGCATACATGGACACTCACATAAACAAACACACACACACACACACACACACACACACACACACACACACACACACACACACACACACACACCCTACATACCTCAACCACCCTCCACTCCACCAGATTTCACTTACAGACAAAATAACTACATTGCAGGTTGTAAGGGTTGTGGACTGCAGTATTGTGATATTTATTTATTTATTTATTTTACATTTGTTAACTGGGGGTGTCTGACTGAGCTGAAAAGGCCCTTTTTCAGCAGAGGCCAGGGAAAAAAGCTCCACATAGAAAAATTACAGATACATTTAAACATGATCAGTATACACACAAATTGCAATAGACATGTTTTTACAGTGGTATGCAGCACATCAACAGTTACAGTGGAGAGAGCAAACAAAAAAATATTAATTTAAAAATAAAGGTACTTAATAGATTTGTGATGTACAGCTGAAATTTGGAACATAGGTAGAATACATACATTGTGCACAGGTACAGTACATACATTGTACATTAGCCAGTGTTTGTAAGAGTGAAAACTATTATCAAGTACTCTAGGTTTAGTATGTGTACCTTATCCGCTTTCACTAGCCTGTGGAGCAATCATGGCACTGCCAACTTTGCTTGAGATTTTGCCTAATGAGGTTTGTAAAGGAGGCTTTGGACAATGTGTTTTGTATGATAGTGGGGAGACAGTTCAATTTTTTAGCCATTGAACTACTATATAGTGCATCTCCAAAGCTATTGTAGCTGTTGGTGACTTCTAGTAGTAGTTTTCTTGATGATCTAAGAGGCCTTATGCCTCTGATATGCTGTACTGTAGATCTGTAACAGTTGCCATTGTAATACTGGTATATACACTGTTGTAGCACTGTATAAGGGTGATGTTTCAGACGTGTCCTTACTGTAGCACATTTGTCCCACCATTATGTTCATCTCTGTGCACACATTTTGCAATGACAGGATGTTAGTTATATTGCAGGAGTCTGACATACCCTTCAGATACACCATCATGGTGACCACTGTGATGCAGTGCAGTTAACAACAACAATACGTGAACATGTACAGCATGCATTATGGGTAAGTGTGTTAAATGTGTGCATGGAATATAGCATGGTGATAACATGACCGGTGATTTGGCAAATTGAACAAACACCATACTCACCACCTACAGGCTGCTGCCCTGGAGGTATACCAGAGGGACCTACATAACTGCGTGAGAGATGTGATGTCAGTAGCCACACCTGTGGCATTGGTACAGGGTAGGTGCAGTATTACAGTACATCAACAGTACAAGCCCACAATACTACAGATTATACAAATCTGTCTATTACTACAATGCAGCAACAGACTATATATATTTCATCTCACATATGCATGATCTAACTCTACAGATGCGGATGGATATGCAACAGTGGTCTACTGATGTGCCCTGTGGCCTTACCTGCATGGTCCTCTGCCATTGTGTGGGTAGCACCCACCTCCACTATGCTGTCTGTCAAGTGTTGTGTTTGTGGGCGGGCAGGTGCCCTGAGGCTGGCAAGGAGCTCCTCAACATCTGTTAGGGGGGCTGGATGGCATGACCCCCCTCCCGTTGCAAGCTGGTCCCCCCTGACCAGAATAGCATGCCAACGAGCATGGCGGAGTAGATCAGTTCATCGATGTCAGACCTGCTCATAACTGCAGTTATGCAGGCCGACATCGTTTACCCTATGGACAAGATCGTTCCATATACCATTCTTTGTCCATATGACATGCAGTAAGAGGTTGCTATGTAGTGGCCTGTGATTATGTAGTGCTGCCATTCCTGCCATCATTGCAGTGATGTTGTGGTCCTCACACATATTGTGGGGTAGGGTCCATATATATGGGCTACAGCTGAACAAAACATGTGTGCCCTTCTGCAGTCCAGAGATCAGTATATGTAACACTGTTATATGGCCCTGTAAGTCAGTCTATGGAGGAGGGGTATGCACCATATATAACTTAGGCTGTTACAACATGTGAGGGATATCAGTAGTAAGACACCTTAAGGTATATCGCTGTACAATTTCATACATTTCACCTTGGGAAAATTGGTGGCCTAGTGCTTACTGTCATACAGACTGTTCTCTTTGTCAGTGTGATGGTGATGTTTTAAGTTAAATATTGTTATGTAACAGATACATCCTCATTGTGACAACTTAATTCTTTTCCCCCTAGGGGTTGAGTACAGAGTGTAATTGGAGGCTGCTGAACTACATCTGCATTACTTACTGTTGATTGATTCTTATCTTCTGGCCCAGTCTTTCTTTAATGTTCTACTACTTGAAGGCCATGGCCTGGACAGCAACATATGTTATGCTTTCAGATTACTGTATAAAATGATCTGCTTGAGAGTTGCATTACTCTGTTAGTATGTATTTCAAACACCTAACAGCTATATGACATGGCATATACAACTATAATAGTACACAAATAAACATTTTTTATGTATGCAAACCTGTGTGTGGTATCAAATCCTTTGACTTCTCTGTGGGTATATGTTTCATGCAATAATTGTCTTTTGTATGAGAGTATCATACACTGTCCATTTTAAAAGGTGGCAACTATAGGAATACTGGCTGTTCAATATGCTGTGCACCCTCTAAATATGTATCTTCCTATACATATCTATATGTAGTAATATATGTATATTTGTGTGTATGTGTATATATATATATATATATATATATATATATATATATATATATATATATATATACATATATGTCTATATACACACACACACACACACATATATATATATATATGTGTGTGTGTGTGTGTGTGTGTGTGTGTGTGTGTGTGTGTGTGTGTGTGTGTGTGTGTGTGTGTGTGTGTGTATGTGTGTTTGTGTGTGTGTGTGTGTGTGTGTGTGTGTGTGTGTGTGTGTGTGTGTGTGTGTGTGTGTGTGTATGTATCTGCTTGGGAACATTTTATTAGCTCGAAATTCTGAAATCTCAAACTTCAGAATCTCGGACTCATAAAGTGGAAGGATCGGAAGATCGCAACCCCAGAAGAGCGAAATTCAAAATATCGAATGCGGGAGATTTTGAATTAGCGGTTCTGGTGTTGCGATGTGTTCGTGGATTCAGGTAAGTGTTTATGTGTAAGGGTGTTGGGTAGGGGCTGTAGTGTGTGTTAATGTGTGTTGTTACTGTGATGTGTGCGTGCGAGAGGAATGTAGTTTGTGTGGTTTTGTTTTGTGTGTGTGTGTATGTAGTGCAAGCCTGGAGTTAGAATATTTAAGTAGGGGGGGTGTGGGGGTGCAGGGGATCTTGCCCCCCTGCATATAATAAGGGTATGTGTCTGCTTGTTTAGTTGTGTGCATGTGTGTTGTGTTGGTGTTTGCAAGTGTTGGGAGTTTGAATTTTGCGGTTTTGGGATTTAGGGCTTTGTGATCGTGTGCTTTCAGGTATTTGGATTTTCCACTTTATGGGCTCGAGATTCTGAAATTCGAGATTTCAGAATTTTGAGCTTATAAAGTTAATCCATCTGCATATATGTGTGTGTGTATGTGTATCATTGGAATGTTTATTGCTTCCACATTGTACATTCCCTATGGTAGCCAGACTGTACTGCATGATATGTTATTGATACCTTCTTGACATCATACAGGAGGGATGGATTACTGTTAACTTCTTGTGGCTATATTGTGTAGAGTCCTGGGTATGGGACTTGCAAGTGTTGGTATTGTGTTGCAAGGCAGATATGCTTGGTTGTGGGGGAGGGGATGATATCAATACTTACAAGAGGTACTTAGCTTGGGCCCCCTCACCCCCATTAATGGTGCCTTTTGGTCATATATGTATTTGTTGCATTCTCTTTTATATCTATAGATATATACCTGTATATATATATATATATATATATATATATATATATATATATATATATATATATATATATATATATATATATATATAGACACACACACACACACACACACACACACACACACCTATACATCTGCATGTATAAATACATTTCTTGTACTGCTGAATGACTGTGCTGGATGATATGTTTGTTAAAACATCAGGGTTATGTATATTTGACATAACTTAGTGGTAAATTACTTTGGTTATGATGTGCATTGTCCTGGGTTTGAGACTTGCAAAGGTTGATTATTTTGTTGCTGGTCAAAACAAGGGCCGTTGGATACAGAGTGATTAAGGCACTTTTAAGCAGTTGTAAGTGGGTTTGCGTGGGTTTGTGTGATGGTAAGCAATGCTAACTTCCAGTTAAATATGTTTACAGTCAGTTAGCCTCTCAATTGCTTATCCTGTGTAGGCATTGCTTACCCCATATGCAAACAGGCTTAAGCCCGCTTATTGCTGCTTAAAAGTGCTTACTCCCACTTACCCCCGTGCTAATTTCTTTAAAAGAAAAGAAAAAGGGTTGATAGGAAAGTGTTGAAAATGGGGCAGAAAGAGGGAAAGACAGTAGGGAAATAGCTAGGGATGCTCAGGACAGATGTAGGGAAGGTCCATAGCTGCCCATTTCTTCTACAGCAACAGCTGTGCATATACACTAATTTAGAGGTAGATTTGGACACTCATTCCCCTGAGATAGGGGTGAGGACAACTATATGTTGTGAAGCAAATTAGACCAGATTACATGTGTCCAGTGGGCACGTGTGCAAAATGGACAGCTATGTACGTGGCAAGATTTTTTTGGGGAGAACAGATTGCCTTTTTTTTAAGGTGAGAGTGGGATGTCGGGAGGGAGAATAGGTATATTTGGGGAGGTAGGTTGGGTAGGATGACAGACAAGAGAGACAAGATAGCATACAGGGGTGGTATATGACACATGTGGGGGTAAACACCTTGGATTGTGAGGGATGTTTGAAAGTCAGAAGCCCATGAGCCCCCTAATGGAAACAGTGGGACTGAGGTCCCCACCCATCGGTAGTCAGTCACCACTGCCCCTTCATGGCCCTAAAGGTGGCTGTGCTGGGGGCTGGGTAGGAGGGTCAGGCTGACATTCTAGATGCAGCATGCGGCCCTCAAGCTGGTGTAGCAGATCTTCGAACTCCTTGCAGAGCTCACTATGCACCAGACCCTGGACCTGATGATGGGTGACAGTATCCTGTCCATGCCCACTCCCGGGGGGGCAAGCCCCATCCCCTGAGGCAGTTCCACCCAAAGGTGGTGCAGGACCAGCAGACAAGGAGGTCCCGAGGTGGGCCCCAGATGTGCTGGTGCCCGGTGCCACGGCCAGATGAGGTGGGAGAGGTGGGTCTGCTGGGACCGGCCTTCCCAAACGTGCTATGGTGTTTCAATTTTATAACATATGTGGGTTAGTAATAGTTAACACATTCCAGGATTATGTATAACATCATGCACAGATATTCCCATTAACCCAAAACACCAGATATGGAACAGTTGCATAGCAAAGAGAACACATGGATATATGGAACCACAGTGGCCATTACAACAGCATGCAGGTACACTGATGGCAGCATCCCACCAATGTGGGAGTATTTCAACATGGCACATGCATAGAAACAAATTTCAATATTTATCAAACAATAGGACATATGTCCCAACAGTAGATTTAATTATACACACACACATTGAGTTGTGTATTTAGATTATTGTTGCAGATATGGTGGGGGGGGGTTGGAGAGAAAGATGTCAATTAACAACTTCTATATCCCTGTAGTTCTCATTACTTTCTTAGTCAGTGCTGTGATATGTACCTTACAGGTATTATTACACTACCATATGGCCTTAGTTTGGGCAGTGGTATGGAAGTAGACAACTATATACATGAACTGTGTTTTACCTGCAGTATACACCTCTTACCTGGTATACCCATGGAGGCATTGTTTGTTAACACTAACTGACTGTTTCTACGCATATTCCCAATTTCCAGGTTGATGTTATGCACATACCTCTCCATCTCTTATTGCACACACTTTGGCCAAGTATTGACAACATGCAGGTGAAACTGGGACATATTTTGACTATTGCCTTCATAAACCTTTGGTGAGTTGCTACAATGACAGGTTTGTTCTCATATACATTTTCCAAATATTTACATGTCTGGCAGTCAGTTATATGACATTAAATGCTGCCTAAATGTCAGAGATCATCACACTGATATGCTAGGGGGACAGAGTAACAGGCAGCAGATATGGGCCAATTATCTGGACATTCTGGACAAATCTGTACAGTTCAGGGGTATAATTCTGCATACAGCTTACTACCACTTCCAGGATTCAAACCATAGCTGTATCTGCTAAAAATAAAACAGTGTACATCACAGTTGACTGTGTTATATAGATATTGCTGTGTTATCTTTTCTCTGAATTCTGCCTATAAGTCTCCCGTGATTTTACAATCTGACCTTGTAATTACAACACTCTTATACAGGGTTTTTTAGACAGTTTTATTATGTTTATTTATTTATTAAGGAGGGTTGGGAGGGTGGCCTAATGGTTGAGGTGTTTGTCTTACAAACACAAGGTGCAGGATTTGAATCTCACAAGGGATAATTGGCTAGGCTTAAAAATGGCTCGCAAGGGCAGTTAGCCTAGTACTAATCTATTAATCAAACAAAGTTCCTCATTAGCACTCTTCAAGAAAAATCTTGATGATTGGATGGGAAATAGGAAATTCACCCCAGGGATCACTTCTGTGGCTCTGCTCGACAGTGGCACAGGAAAATAATTTACTTGGGTGGCAAAAGCCAGGGTACCTTTTTGGCTGGGCTTTTATAGGCCCAAGGGCAGATAGCATAGTACCTACCTATGTAGCACTGTGTGGATGACAGTGATGAGTAATACCTTATTATTCAGAAAAACTGCAACACTAACAATGCCATACAATACCAGACTAAACAGTACCAGTCCAGTATTTCGATCTTTTATTTCTAGGCACAGTTTTCGTATCTGACAGACCTGTGGGAGGAATGTTTGTTAACACTACCTGAATGTTGCCACACATATTACTAGATTCAACATTATTATTATGCACATATGTCTCACTCTGTTACTGCACACACTCTGGTCATAGCTTCACAACATGGGGTGGGGATGGGACATACTTTGCTTATTACACTCATAACAATTTGGTTAGTTGCTAGAGTGACAGGTTTGTTCTTATAGATATATTTCTGACAGTTATGATGTCTGACAATAAGTTGTATGTCATTATCTGCTGCCTAAACTTCTGGGATCATCCCACTGATTTGCCAGGGGGTCAGGGTGACAGGCAGGGGAATTACGCCAATTATCTGGGCTTTCTGACAATATCTGTACAGGTGTGGGGTATGATTCTGCATACAGCTTACTACCACTCCCAGGATTCGAACCATGGCTGTGTGTGCTAAAAATACAACACATCACATCTCAGTTGAGTGCACTATTTGGATTATGTTGTCTATCTTTTCACTGTTTCTGTCTAAGTCTCTCTCAGTTGTACAGTATGACCTTGTGATTACAACAGTCGTATACAGACATTCCTACACATTTTATTTATGTAGCACAGTGTGGGTAACAGTGCTTAATACAACTGTACTATTAAGGGAAAGCAACACTACATTACCATATGATACCAGAGTAAACACAAGCAGTCCAGGAGTTAGACCTTTATTGCCAGGCTGTTACCCTTTTATGTACATACAACCTATATGAGACACTTCCTGCCATATTGTCTGGTTTATTCAGTACATCTCATACACAATACAGGTTTTATACTGGCAATTAACTTTCTACTACTTTTAGATTAATTTCTTATGACAGTACATGCAAGATTATTACTAACCTGCCTCACGATGCAGCCTCTGCAGCCTACATACATGGGCTTCCTGATTCACAGTCTGCTCTGCTGCCACTGTCAAAGACATAAGAGGAATATTTAGCCATACCTCTCCATAATATACATGAGTTGGCAATTATTAAACAGGTAGTAGGATGAGTACTTACACACAGCTGGGACATCACCCAACTGCCTAGCTTCTTGGATCCAGTGATCCAAGAGCTCCCTCTTCCTCCATTTCAGGTCGGCATAGTGATGTCTGACCTGCTCACCAGTTCGAGGGATGCCAGTGGCACTGGTGAAGTCACGGGCAAGACAGTCCCAGGCGTCCGCTTTATATTGGGAACCCTGGTACTGGCCCTGCAGCAGTTTTTGTTCATGGTCTTTAATGAGGAGTCCTGCCATGAATTTGGAATCCTGGATGCCCCAGCGCTGCGCCCGGAAGTGCAATCCTTCTCCCACACTGGCCATAGTGCTTACAGGAGGAAGCTGCAACCAGTTATGAGATGTGTTCCTGCCTGTGGGGATTAAATAGGACCAATTTCCAACACATTGCCGTGATTGGACAGTTTTGAAAATGCTAATCTATGAGCAAACCAGCTTACCTAAGGTTGGCATTGCTTAAAGGGGTATACCAATGGGCAGATTGATTTAGCTGGCCTACACATTGCTTACACCTAGTAAGCAGGGGTGTGCAATGCTTAGCGTTGCTTATTTTGAAATTTGCACACTATTTGCTGTTTGGCATTGATTTATCATTCATTACATGTTATATATTTGTTTAGTATCTGTGATTCATGTGTACGTACACTGTATGGGGTCCTTGTGTTTATTGGGGGATTTCACCACTTTATTACAATGACATATCACATCTGGACATAATGCAGTTCACATATTTATGTTATGTAGTAGGTTATTCAACATAAAACTGTATCTAGATTCCTTTCACATGTAAATTGTGATTTTGCTATAGTGAGGATCCTTTTGGGCATACCTCAATTTTATGTACTGCTGTGATGGCTTACTGGTTAACTGCTGTAACTATAGTGTATAGGGTCCTGGGTTCAAAGGCTGTTTATTTTGTTGCTGGGCAGAACACCGGCTGTTGGATACAGAGTGATTAAGGCACTTTTAAGCAGTTGTAAGTGGATTTGCGCGGGTCTGCATGACGGTAAGCAATGCTAACTTCCGGTTAAATATGCTTACAGGGAGTTAGCTTCAAAAGTGCTTAACCTGTGTGCCCATTGGTTACCCCCACACAAACAGGCTTAAACCTGCTTACTACTGCTTAAAACTGCTTACTCCCACTTACCCCCACACTAATTTAGACAGAAATGAAACATGGCTCTTGGGAAAGTAGTAGATCTGGACACTCTAAGGATTTCTCATTCATTACACATTATACCTTCATTTTTTATCCCTGATTCATGTGTACATATACTGTATGGGGCACTTGTGTTTATCTGTGGACTTTACCACATTATTACAATAACACCTCACATCTGCACTTAATGCAGTACTCCAGTTAACAAATATATGTTATTTAATAGGTTATACAGCAAAAAAAGTGATTTCACATGAAAATACTGTAGTGAGAATCGAACCAGGAATAAGTGCGCGCAAAGCAAATGCTCTAACCACTATACTATTACAGTACTGCTTCAATTGCATCTATCTTGCTATTTATCTTCTTGTGCTATTTAAGCTACAGTATGCATAGTTAAGCAATGGGCAAACCCATGCACCTAAGGTTAAATTTAATCTGTTTGATAAAAAAAGATTCTCTACTGCTATTTTCTCTAGGAAGGGACAGGTTTCACTTATTTCTGTGGATTCCTGCGTGCATCTGCACATTTGCCAGACATCCTAGCAACCCCCCCATACCTCTCAACCTCTTCAGGCAAATTATCTGGACAGAGCTTGACAAATTGTGGTACAACTACGGACATATTTTCAATTATTGCTCTTACAAACTTGGGACAGTTGCTAGAGTAACAGGATTTGTTTTAATATACGTTTTCTGATGGATTTGAGGTGGGACACTGAAATGCATACCATTATTTACCGACTTCAATCCTGAGATCATCCCAGTGATTTGCCAGGAGAAATGGGGTGCTGTATGGACGAGAAATCTGGACATTCTGCGATGATTTGTACAGTTGGAAGGTATGCAGCCTCCTATGAGCATTCTCACTCATTGTAATTGCTGAGCTGCACTTCCTGAGTGCAGGGGCATGTGTAAGTGAGAGCTCTGCTCTCAGACACACCCCCTGCACTCGTCCATGCTCCATGTCCATTTAGGAACAGAGGCAGCACGCCTTCATTACCATGCATGGCGTGCTGCTGTGCTGCCCTTAAACAGTCGTTTCCATGCTGGAATAACTTATTCCACCAGAGAAGATTAGTGAATCCCGGGGATAGTCACCATTAAATATTACTGAAATCTAGAACAAGTCAATGATAAAAGATTTAGTAATTATAAGCAAGTGTGTTAAATAAATAAATCTATAGGTGAATAAATAAAAAAATGCTGCCTGAAATTTATCTTAATAAATATTTTATAATGAATTCATTAGTCAAGCCTTTTTGCTATAAAGTTTCACAAATGAAAAAATAAACCAAGCCTCCTTCTTTATAAGAATGTCAGAGAGATCTAAATATATATTAGAATTTTGATAATATTACATAGTGGTAAACTTTAAAAGCTCATCATTCTGTTCATGTTTATGCTTAAAACAAACAGAAATACGGCTGGATGTAACAGCATTCATAATATTTCTGATATGCTCCAGCACCCTCACCATAACTTTGTGAATAATCTGCCCTATGTACTATAAATCAAAAGGAAACATCAAGCCATTCCCCTCAGCTCATTTTTAGAAATTCCATACACATAAGGAATTAACATTGTGACTGTCAATGGTATAAGATATATATATTACAATCTTAGTATTTACAAATTGAGCAACCCTTACAATTAACCATCTCATCAACTTCAACACCTTTTCTTACATAGATATCCGGACCAACCTGTCTCTGTCGCTTACTAATGTATACATTGTTATTTGGCTTTCAGCATTGCAGATTACTTTTATAATAATTATTTGCTGCCATTTATATTGTGGTATTTTAACACAGGTCCACATTTTGGCACAATTTTATTATTTACTTCTGGCAGAAAATACATACCTAGCTGTTTATCATTTGTTTCATATTTATTGTATTGATAATATGTATTTACTTCTATTACATGACTATGATATTTTAAAATTTTACTGACCAGATGTGGAGCTGTCTTAGTATATTTAGTTGGACAGAGCTGTCAGATACTGCACATCTAATGTATCCTCTGACACAGGCTTTGTTCTTGCTGAATGTTTTGATGTTGCTCTGCAATATGTTCAGGTAGTGCTGCTTGTATGTAACTGTATTTATGTTGTCATTTTTAATCTGACTTGAACTATAAGTCATGGCAGTATCTCACAGGAAAATTTTACAGTGGCTGGGCTTCTCAGGACTGTCAATTCTGATATTTGCAGTTTTGACAATATTTATGTTCATTGTTACTTGGTGTTGACAGTATTCTTTATCTGTTCTAAAGGCCTTTGTGGACTGTTGGAGAGAGTCTGAAAGACTGCATAGTATCAAATAAAACAGTCAGAGATCACCCTCCACAGCACAAATAGACACATCCATACATGCACGCACACGCAAGTGCATGAGTGTGTACACACACACACACACAAACACAGACTCATGCATGCACACACACACACACACACACACACACACACATATACACACACACACACACACACATATATATATATATATGATAAATAATGATGAATTATATGAACTTCCTACTATGAACTGTCGAATATGTATATATATATATATATATATATATATATATGCATTACTAGCCTGCTTCCATCTACCCAGTAAGACACAGCTACTACAAAGCATACACACACACACACACACACACACACACACACACACACACACACACACACACACACACACACACACACACACACACACACACACACACACACACACACACACACACACACACACAAAGCCAAATAGCCCACCAACTCTCTCACATCACATTCATGAACTCATGGATATGCATACACACGTTGATACACCTTTGCATGTGCCAACAAACATGCACTCATAAATGTGTGTACTCACATACTTATATATGCAATACATACATTAAAGAAATCTGACTGCTAGAGAAAAATAGAAAGTGACGTTCAATAAAAGATTCTGTAAGACCACCTAATTTGCCCTATACCCTACTTAAAAAGGTTTGTTATTGTACTGTAATTGTACTCAGAGTAATTCTCTCTTGAAAAATCCACATAGGCTGCCTTTTGTGGAGATACTTGTCACACACCTTCAGACTAGCGCAGTGCTGTACACTGCACTGGGATTAAAACAGTATCTGAAAATCTACCTTAGACTGTAGTGTTAACAACTTTTAAAGATTTTGGTACCAAGTCAAACATAAACATTGCAGCAGTAATGCTCACAGTACAAAGTATCCTGCCTTATACTACAAAACCCAGCTTTTTAGCAAGGCACATTGCAATGCGAAGACAAAGCTCATTTAAAAACTTAACAAATTCACATATTCATCTCATTCTATTTACTTAGTGCAGTGGGCGGTGTGCACATATGATCATTCCATAAATAATAACAAATGTCTAATTAAATGTATAATTTAAACAACAGATTAGGTAAACAACATACATATAACCCAATAAAATAATGATTTTTCCCTAAATGTATTGCAAGCTACCCAAACAGAGTCATCTAGAAAGGAAGAATGATGCAAACTGTGATGGACAAAGTAGCTCATGTTGATGCTTGCTATAAATGTTAACAGACCTCCCATTTTGTAGGAGTCTTCTAAAGCTGATAATGGTGCAGGCTTTTTTTCAGAAAAACAGAGGCCTCTCACAATACCGGTAATATCTAGGAGAGCTCCTTGGGGACTTTGGGAATCCATGTCATTTGCCCAGTTTGACAACCGCAACTTCAGGTATAAGTTCACTCTTAGATAACATAACAAAAAGAACCATAAAAATTTGTTTCATCTATAGTCCTTCCAAAATATACTGATACATCTCTCCTGCCCTAGGCATCTGCTCTTTAAAAACAATTAAGTTAATATTAGCACTAATTTCTAAAAATACCCAGTAAATCTAATTTACCCTCCCATTTTAACATTAGCTAGTCTCAACTCTATTCCAGACATTGTCCTATCTCAGCCCTACCATGAATTTACAACTGGCTAACCCCAGTTCAGGACAGATGTTTCCCACTCAGGTCATTGTGGCTGTCTGATCCAGTAAACAAAGGACAACTTAAAGCTAAGGTGGAGAGGAAACATTCTTTGCCAAGTAACAGTGAGCAATAGCCGTTTGCTTCTAGTATTAAAACTTCCAGCTATTTTGAAACAATAACAGCAGCAGGGGAAGGGGGGTTATGAAGCTGGGGTCTATATTACATGATCAAATGATTAGGTGATCGAACACCTAAACATCAACCACGTAATATCAAACTGCAAAATAGCGAATGCAGCCGGGAAATATTACCATCGGCACAAAAAAAATTTTTAACTTTACAGCCAAACTAAATGGTGGCCCCCCACACCCCTCTAAGTAAATATACCAGTTCCAAGATCACTCCACAGTGGAGAAAATGGCAAAATCCAGCAAATGGCCAAGGGAAATCTTTCCCCGAGTTAAATTGGCCATTCGTTATTTTCTGCTTTCGATATTACATGGTCGATGTTTAGGTGTTTGATCACCTACTCATTCGATCACATAATATAGACCCCGAAGCTGAACAGGTTATGGACTTAACAGAACCCAAGATTTTGTCTAAGGAGATAGACTGCATTATAAAAGTCAAGGCACAAAATTTCAGGCCCTGGCACATCACAAGGAAAGAGTGGGATAGATTCATGGTTGCCATCTCTTGAATCCCTTGAATTATGTAGCCATTGATCTAATGGACTTTGACCATTACATAATTTGACAAATTGTACCACTGATGAAAAACATTTCAGCACACGATACAATGCATGCAGCAATAACTGTTATAACACTCATAGATGTATCTGTCTATCTTTCTGTCTATATCTGTCTGTCTGTATATCTATCATTAGATCAATAGATATAGATAGATAGATAGATAGATAGATAGATAGATAGATAGATAGATAGATAGATAGATAGATAGATAGATAGATCTAGTTATCCATATGTGTGTGTATATGTATACTATTAGCTCTATTAGCATTAGTAATTATTGTTAAAATGATGCTATATGTGTCACTTATGGGAATGGATTTTTATCGAGGCTAGGAGTTAGAGCGTGTTAAGAAAGGTGTGCATTTTGTTCAGTTTATAGGCTGATAGGTTCATAGGTAAGTAGTAGCCTAGCTGCCTTTGCTGGCATCTTTAGACCTAGCCAATTTCCCCTTTTTAGTTAATCTAGCCCATTTGGTTAGAGACTGGATTTACCCATTCCATGGTCAATAATTATATATTATTCCTAATGAGAATAACTGGAATTATACCATAGATAATGTAAGCGGCTCATGTATGTGATAAAGCATTTAAATTACTTTGTCCATTAGTAGTATGGGGGCAGTCTTGGGGTAAATTTTGTTTTCCATCCATAGATCCAAATTCTGCATGAATATAGATAAGGGTGAACCTTCTTTTATGTGGAAAGGGAGTCTGTTCCAGAGCATTGGCATCTGCGAGATATACCTGTCCCTCCAAACTGTTTTTTGAAAATGCAGAAGTTTAAATCCCTAGACCAAGTGTTTTGGATGCCATTCAACTTGCTGATGTGCAGTAAATCAATCAGTAATGGGTCAGAGGATGACTTGTATACCAGACACAAGCCACCTCTTAATAGTCTGAGTTATAGTGACAGGGCTTTAAGCCAGTCCATGTAGGACATGTTGTTTAGGCCTTGTATACTTTTAGTGAGGTATGTCTGTGGGCATTCCAGTTAATGCATGTGTCTGGACAGATTCATGCCAAAGACGCATGGTATTTAATGACTGGCTTAATGAGG
>NC_056733.1:1179498808-1179541308 GCF_019279795.1 Protopterus annectens | reverse complement strand
GTTCACGCATGTCACCACACAGAAGACGCTCTAACTGAGAATCGAACGGGCAACGTCTAACTGTGAGGCGACAACGCTACAGCAGCACTACCACCGCAGTGTTAAACTCAGTAAAAAGAGGAGTGCTGTATGTAAATAAAGAGGAAGGAGGTTTAGGGTTAATTAACTCAGGGGTATATGCTGTTTCATTTAATTTGTACAGTGTTAAAGTGGATACATGAAAAGGATGAGAGATTACTAGTAAAATTATATAAATATAAATATGATACATTTTTGGTTATGGTAAAAAAAAAAGAAAAAGAGAAAAACAGTGTGTAAATGAAGAAATAAATGTTACCAAAATAAAATATTTTTTGTGGAAATAAAAAAATGATAATCCAGAAGAAGACAGAAAAGTATGGTATAAGAATTTAATGATAAAACATTACTGTATAGATCCATGGGAAAATCTAACAGATGAAAAAATTAAAGCTATGAAAACAGGAATCAAATGGTGTAATCAGAAAGTAGAATGTCGGATAATTGTGGAGACTGGTAATAGATAAATTGCTAGTAAAAGGAAATATGTCATATAAAATGAAAACTGATAGAATATGTTTACGTTGTCAAGAGGAAGAAACTACAGAATGTGTTTTTGAAATGTGAGTAAAAAAGTTATGGGGAAAACTATATAAAAAAGATTTTTTCAAAGATATAAAAAGTGGATAAACTAAACATGAATATAATTAAATATGAATATTATAAGAATAAAAGTAAAGATTGTGCCAAAAATAAATAAAAAGTTATTTTATGTTATATGAGTCGTGGAATGAAAGAATAAGTAAAATCAGATGGTTTAAGTTCATAGATTAGTACTAGGCTAAATGCTCTTGCGAGCCATTTTTTAAGCCTAGCCAGCTATCCCTTATGAGACTCAAACCCTGCACCTTGTGTTTGTAAGGCAAACACCTTAGCCATTAGGTCACCCTCCCAACCCACAAAGGATATTCATAGGTTTTTACTAGGCTAACTGCCCTTGCAAGCCTAGCCAATTATCACTTGTGAGATTCAAACCTTGCACCTTGTGTTTGTAAGGCAAACACCTTAACCATTAGGCCACCCTGGTTATTGAAAAAGGAGTGGGGGTCTAATAGGGTTAAAAATTTAGTATGACTGTAAAAGAAATTATGAATATGTGTAAAAAGATCTGTATATCAATATATCCATACATGTGTAACTATTTGTAAAAATGTAAACGTTGTAAATAAGAGCTCTTGTTGTATATAAATAAAAGACACTTACTCTTTATACAGTTTAATCCTTATTTTATTATTTTTTGAGATTTTACATTATATGGCCAATGTAAATTAGATTTTGCATAAGTGGAAGCAAATTATGATATTAGTGGTTAGGATTCACTGCTCTCATTGCAGTGGCCCTGGTTCAATTCCTGGTCAGGGAAGCTTCACTCCATTTTATAGGACTGGGCATTGGTATAATGGTTAAGGTGTTTATCTTGTAGACAAAAGATACTGGGTTTGATTATCACCTTTGGAAGCATGACCAGGCTTAAAAAGGCCCCTTGTAGTCATTAGTCTGTTAATTATCTATTATAAAGTACCCCTACTTTTTTCAGTATATATATATATATATATATATGGTTCCCCTTCAGAAGGTCGAACAGCTGAAATCTCGAAATGCATATGGTCGAGACCATATGCTCGAAATTTCAGAAGCTCGACCTTCTGAATGGGGTTGGCATACAGCACAGAATGGGAGATTTCCCTTTCTGCACTGCAGTGCAATCTCGGAGTTAGAATAAATAAGTAGCGGGGGGTGTGGGGGTGCAGGGGGGTTGCCCCCCTGCAGAAACACTGTTTTGTGTTTTCTTATTTTTTTTTTCTTTCCCTTTCAGAAGATCGTGCTTTTAAAATTCGAGCATATGGCTTTGGCCATTTTTTTTTTTTTTTTTTTTTTTTTTAATTTACTGCTTTTCTTTACCAGGAAAGCCTAATTGAGATAGAACCCATTTTCAGCAGATTGCTGGGGTGAAAGACTCCAATGTAAAATAGCAGTAATAGACAGAGTGATACTAACATTTGAAAGGCAAGAATATACAATAGTCTTTACAACATTTCTCAAAAAAAAAAAGAACTGCATTTCAAATTTGACAAAGAATAAAAACAGACATATTATTGTTATGATCAACAGAAAGCAGTATGTCTTGCAAGAGTTGTAGTGGTGAGACTGTGATTGTTGAGAACTAGAAGACAAGGGTAGTTGAGGGTGAAAGTGAATGACAAAAGGAGGAAGAGAGTGAGTTACAGTTCAGTTAGGAAGAAGAGGAGGAAGATATGTGAGGAACTGTGCAGGGATGATGTTGAAGAGGAGTGATGTTCTAGTCTTGTGCAGCTCATTTGCAGAACCAGGAGTTGAGTAAGTGAAAGTTTAGCTGCAGTTTGAATGACTTGATTAGCCCTGTCAGGAGTTGAGTAAGTGAAAGTTTAGCTGCAGTTTGAATGACTTGATTAGCCCTGTCAGGAGTTGAGTAAGTGAAAGTTTAGCTGCAGTTTGAATGACTTCATTAGCCCTGTCAGGAGTTGAGTAAGTGAAAGTTTAGCTGCAGTTTGAATGACTTGATTAGCCCTGTCAGGAGTTGAGTAAGTGAAAGTTTAGCTGCAGTTTGAATGACTTGACTAGCCCTGTCAGGAGTTGAGTAAGTGAAAGTTTAGCTGCAGTTTGAATGACTTGACTAGCCCTGTCAGGAGTTGAGTAAGTGAAAGTTTAGCTGGAGTTTGAATGACTTGATTAGCCCTGTCAGGAGTTGAGTAAGTGAAAGTTTAGCTGCAGTTTGAATGACTTGATTAGCCCTATCAGGAGTTGAGTAAGTGAAAGTTTAGCTGCAGTTTGAATGACTTGACTAGCCCTGTCAGGAGTTGAGTAAGTGAAAGTTTAGCTGCAGTTTGAATGACTTGATTAGCCCTGTCAGGAGTTGAGTAAGTGAAAGTTTAGCTGCAGTTTGAATGACTTGATTAGCCCTGTCAGGAGTTGAGTAAGTGAAAGTTTAGCTGCAGTTTGAATGACTTGATTAGCCCTGTCAGGAGTTGAGTAAGTGAAAGTTTAGCTGCAGTTTGAATGACTTGATTAGCCCTGTCAGGAGTTGAGTAAGTGAAAGTTTAGCTGCAGTTTGAATGACTAGATTAGCCCTGTCAGGAGTTGAGTAAGTGAAAGTTTAGCTGCAGTTTGAATGACTTGATTAGCCCTGTCAGGAGTTGAGTAAGTGAAAGTTTAGCTGCAGTTTGAATGACTTGATTAGCCCTGTCAGGAGTTGAGTAAGTGAAAGTTTAGCTGCAGTTTGAATGACTTGATTAGCCCTGTCAGGAGTTGAGTAAGTGAAAGTTTAGCTGCAGTTTGAATGACTTGATTAGCCCTGTCAGGAGTTGAGTAAGTGAAAGTTTAGCTGCAGTTTGAATGACTTGATTAGCCCTGTCAGGAGTTGAGTAAGTGAAAGTTTAGCTGTAGTTTAAGTGACTTGACTAGCCCTGTCAGGAGTTGAGTAAGTGAAAGTTTAGCTGTAGTTTAAGTGACTTGACTAGCCCTGTCAGGAGTTGAGTAAGTGAAAGTTTAGCTGCAGTTTGAATGACTTGATTAGCCCTGTCAGGAGTTGAGTAAGTGAAAGTTTAGCTGCAGTTTGAATGACTTGATTAGCCCTGTCAGGAGTTGAGTAAGTGAAAGTTTAGCTGCAGTTTGAATGACTTGATTAGCCCTGTCAGGAGTTGAGTAAGTGAAAGTTTAGCTGTAGTTTGAATGACTTGACTAGCCCTGTCAGGAGTTGAGTAAGTGAAAGTTTAGCTGCAGTTTGAATGACTTGATTAGCCCTGTCAGGAGTTGAGTAAGTGAAAGTTTAGCTGCAGTTTGAATGACTTGATTAGCCCTGTCAGGAGTTGAGTAAGTGAAAGTTTAGCTGTAGTTTAAGTGACTTGACTAGCCCTGTCAGGAGTTGAGTAAGTGAAAGTTTAGCTGCAGTTTGAATGACTTGATTAGCCCTGTCAGGAGTTGAGTAAGTGAAAGTTTAGCTGCAGTTTGAATGACTTGATTAGCCCTGTCAGGAGTTGAGTAAGTGAAAGTTTAGCTGCAGTTTGAATGACTTGATTAGCCCTGTCAGGAGTTGAGTAAGTGAAAGTTTAGCTGCAGTTTGAATGACTTGATTAGCCCTGTCAGGAGTTGAGTAAGTGAAAGTTTAGCTGCAGTTTGAATGACTTGATTAGCCCTGTCAGGAGTTGAGTAAGTGAAAGTTTAGCTGCAGTTTGAATGACTTGATTAGCCCTGTCAGGAGTTGAGTAAGTGAAAGTTTAGCTGCAGTTTGAATGACTTGATTAGCCCTGTCAGGAGTTGAGTAAGTGAAAGTTTAGCTGTAGTTTGAATGACTTGACTAGCCCTGTCAGGAGTTGAGTAAGTGAAAGTTTAGCTGTAGTTTAAGTGACTTGACTAGCCCTGTCAGGAGTTGAGTAAGTGAAAGTTTAGCTGTAGTTTGAATGACTTGATTAGCCCTGTCAGGAGTTGAGTAAGTGAAAGTTTAGCTGCAGTTTGAATGACTTGATTAGCCCTGTCAGGAGTTGAGTAAGTGAAAGTTTAGCTGCAGTTTGAATGACTTGATTAGCCCTGTCAGGAGTTGAGTAAGTGAACGTTTAGCTGCAGTTTGAATGACTTGACTAGCCCTGTCAGGAGTTGAGTAAGTGAAAGTTTAGCTGCAGTTTGAATGACTAGATTAGCCCTGTCAGGAGTTGAGTAAGTGAAAGTTTAGCTGCAGTTTGAATGACTTGATTAGCCCTGTCAGGGGTTGAGTAAGTGAAAGTTTAGCTGCAGTTTGAATGACTTGATTAGCCCTGTCAGGAGTTGAGTAAGTGAAAGTTTAGCTGCAGTTTGAATGACTTGATTAGCCCTGTCAGGAGTTGAGTAAGTGAAAGTTTAGCTGCAGTTTGAATGACTTGATTAGCCCTGTCAGGAGTTGAGTAAGTGAAAGTTTAGCTGCAGTTTGAATGACTTGATTAGCCCTGTCAGGAGTTGAGTAAGTGAAAGTTTAGCTGCAGTTTGAATGACTTGATTAGCCCTGTCAGGAGTTGAGTAAGTGAAAGTTTAGCTGCAGTTTAAATGACTTGACTAGCCCTGTCAGGAGTTGAGTAAGTGAAAGTTTAGCTGTAGTTTAAGTGACTTGACTAGCCCTGTCAGGAGTTGAGTAAGTGAAAGTTTAGCTGCAGTTTGAATGACTTGATTAGCCCTGTCAGGAGTTGAGTAAGTGAAAGTTTAGCTGGAGTTTGAATGACTTGATTAGCCCTGTCAGGAGTTGAGTAAGTGAAAGTTTAGCTGCAGTTTGAATGACTTGATTAGCCCTGTCAGGAGTTGAGTAAGTGAAAGTTTAGCTGCAGTTTGAATGACTTGATTAGCCCTGTCAGGAGTTGAGTAAGTGAAAGTTTAGCTGTAGTTTGAATGACTTGATTAGCCCTGGAGGTTAGAGGGGACAGATCAACAAAGCTGCTGTATGCAGAAGATGTGGCAGTACAGGCAGACTCTGAGCTAGAATTTCAGCAAAGGATAGGAGAACTGAATGCAAAACTAAAGGCACATGGGATGAAACTAAGCACAGATAAGATGGTGGTAATGGCAGCAAACTGGGGAAATCAGAAGCTGAGACTAGAGATAGAAGGGAAGATAGTGGAACAGGTAAACAGCTTTAAGTATCTGGGAGGGGTGGTTGAGGGGAAGGGTAGTCAGAACGAAGAAGTCAAATTAGAATCAGAGGGACTGCAGCCAACTGGCATAGAGTATCAGGTGTAGTCTATGACAGAAGAATACCAAAGAAACTGAAAAGTAAGTTGTACAAGACAGTGGTGTGATCAGTACTACTGTATGATACAGGAACCTGGGTAGTAAAGGCAGAACAGTTGAAGAAGCTAGAGGTGATGGAATGAAGTGACTGAGAAAGGTGGTAGTATGCACACTACGGGACAGATGAAGAAATGAGCACATAACACCATAAGCCAAAGTAGCTCCAATTGCAGAAAAGATCAAAGAGAACAGATTACAGTGGTTTGGGCACATGTGTAGACAAGCAGAAGACAGTCTGTTGAGGAAGATTTGGGACAGACAGGAAGAAGGTTAGAGGAAGTGAAGACATCCAGCAAAGAGGTGGATAAATTGTGTGAAAGAAGATCTGCAACAGTCAGGCATGAATACTGAAGAAGGCAGGAGTGTGGCACTGAATCGAGAGAGTTGGCAACAGTTAACACAATACCCTGACCTCCATGTAGAAAAAATGGGAAAAGTGGGCTGATGATGATAATGATGATGATGATCCCATCAAGCTCAAACATGTTAAAGAATTTTTCCAAGACAAACTACCTCCTACTAAGCAATGGCACAGGAAGTTTCAAAGCCCCCATAAACACACATAACACAGACTCCTATGTACAGGTGTACACCAGTGCCCTGTATAACCACTAAATCAGTTGTATAAAACTGTCTGTACCTGACTGCATTAAAACCATGCCTTGCCAGAAAAACAAACCACCCTGGTGGACCCCTAGTATAAACAGACTATACAACAAAGAAAGAAACTAATGTCCAAAAACAAGAGGGAACTGGCTCAGCAGAGGAATCGTTCTCTAGCCTAAACAAATAAATTAAAGATCTTGCCGAGTCCTCCAAAGCTAATCCCAAAGCAAAAATAGCCTCCCTACCTAAGGATAATCACAAGGTATTTTAACTATGGCCAGAATCTAAAGGGGAATACCCAGCTATGTGCTGAACTGGTTGTGGATGGCATCACTCATACTTAACCAGGGGTCATAGCCAACCTGTTTGCTGGCAAATTTGGAGAAAACGTCACCCCCTTGTCTCCACCAATCATACCCCAAAGTATACCTGTCACCATTCCTCAGCCTATTATCTCAAGAGAACAGGCCATCTCTGCACTCTCCAAGGCCAAAAGCATGGCATCAATGGGACCAGACAACATTCCAGGTTCCCCTTTAAACAATTTAAAACATGGCCTAGCAGGCCCACTTGGATCCCTGTTTAACCAAAGCCTGCAGACTGGCTATGTCCCAGCAGAATGCAGGACAGCAACAGTAATCCCTCTGCACAAAGACATACCATCAAACAACTCTGTGAACTATAGATCTATAAGCTTGACTGGCTTCATCTATAAGGTCATGGAAAGAATCATTATGGACCTTATCAACAAGGACATAGGCAATTTCCAGACTCTGGAACCAACCAAGTTTGGATTCATTAAGGGTAGATCATGTCTGTTAAACCTGGTTGACTTCTTTGAGAAAGTCACCAAGGCTCTGGAAGAGGGAAAGACAGTACATAGCACCTCTCTCGACCTAGCCAAGGCATTTGACACAATCCCCCACTTGTGTATTGTAGAGAAACTCACCCAGTTGGGAATTAACTAGTACATCACCAGAGGGGTAACCAATTGGCTCACTGGGAGGACACATACTGTCAAAGTGAGTGACTTCACCTCTAGCAAAAGACTAGTCATCAGTGGCATATCACAGGGTTCTGTGCTGGGCCCTTTAGTGTTTGGAATTTATTTATTAGATGTCCAGGCAAACATGGATGGCCCATGGCTGACCAAGTTCACTGGGAGCAATAATTGAGTACCCCAGTGATGCCAATATACTACAGAAAGGGTTAATGTAGACAAATGATTGGTGCCAAAGCCACAGATTGAAGGCAGATGCAAAAAAATACATTATTATCCCCTTTGGGAAGACTAACATCCCTGCTAATTACATTATAGACAGCACTCCCCTAAGTGTAGACCCAGTGATATGTTATCTGGGTACGCAGGTTGATACAGTCTACGATGAGAGAAGAAGAGGAGCCCACCTTAGTAGAAGGTTGATAGTAATCTGAACTTCGACTACCACATATCCACAGTGGTAAGGAAATCCTTCTATGTGGCACATCTCATATGTAAAGGCATTGCATCTAGATCTAAAGCTGTTATATTTCCATTACACTCAGCCCTCATCAGATCAGTAATTGAGTACAGTGCTTCCTTTTGCATGTCTCTCATGAGACACTTGCAACAGCTGGAGAGAGCACAGAGGCTTCTCACCACAAAATACAGGGAACACAGAGCAAGTCCTACGCGGAAAGACTGAAAGCCTTGTCACTGTATTGTGTGTCCTACAAGCTGCTAAGGAGTGACCTGTGCCTGGCTTAGAGGGCAGTCTCTGACCCAGCCCTGATGGAAATGCTACGCATTCGTAAATCAAACTACACTAGGGTCATTCGCTCCAGGATCTTAACCTAGACTCTGATATGAACAAATCATGCTGGAGAGATAGATGCATCTTACAGAGACTACCCTTTCTCTGTCACAAGCTTCCCACTGATGTGAATCAGAACTCCCCCCTGACCCTCTTCAAACACAACCTAGATCAATGGATGGGTGACCATAAATTCACTCTTGGGGTTGGTGATCATGTCCCTCATGGACAGAGGCAGTTGGTATTAATTACCATAGACTCATACCTCTGCTAACTTTGCTCACCTAACTATTGACAACTGAGGTAACTCAGGATAAATATAGGTAGGCTCATGAGGGCTCCTGGGCCATTAGTCTAGTAACCTCCTATAAACCTATGAACCTATAAATTCATAGGTTCATAAGCGGTTACTAGGCTAGCAGCCCTAGACTCTTTACAAGCCTATCCATGTTAATCCCAAGTATCCCCATTTCTTCTTGTTATGTAGTTTGCCAAACAAATTTATGAACAGAGCGGGTCTGTGATCAACACCAGCTCCCCCTGCCCATGATGTTTATGGGAGACACCCCAGTGTAACACCAGAAATAGTAATTTGTATTATAAGATAGTATGAAAGATATTATATTTGCTTGCAGTTGGCTGTCTCTGGTTCAAAGCCATGCCATATATTTTTCATTTCCTTGCTAAGAATATGTTTTTTTTCTGCAAAGCACTTTCACAAATGAATGTTAAATGTGAACATATTCTGACTTAGATTTTGACATTTCCTGTGTTCTTCATTACTTGGCAGTAGGCTATTGCCCTCTCCTCATAAAAATATCAGTGGTCAGTCTTGTGGAAGTTGTCTAGCTCATATGTTTAGAGTGGATGCCAAAGTGAATGAAGTCACAGAATCGAATTAAGAAAAATCAAATTATACAGACTCTGTTTTAAAACACGTATTGCTTCATGCAGTACACAAACCAGCAGAGAATGTAATTTCATGCCAAAGCTGTCTATTGAATGATTATTTTTCAGTTACTTCAATATTTCGGCTATTATTATTTTAGAAATAAATCACTTCTGCACAGTTGACTTTCCTGCCCTTAACATTACATTCTAGCATCCAAATCAGCTTTTCCTCTGTGGCTGTCAGTAATATGCTTGTCTCCTCTTTTCTAATCTGAGAGCAAGTATTGTCAAGATAAAATCATTCTAGGCAGAACAAATAAAGGAACATTTCATATAAAGACAAAAGAATTGCCATTTAAACATGCCTCTGTTTAGATATGTTTAGTCTTAAGAGAAAAGGAAAGAGATGTCAGAGTAGACCCAATGTGTTAAATTATTAAACAAACAATAAAACATGGAAGTAAGGTCATTCATCACAGGTTGACAGTACCCTGAAATAAAGCATTTCAAAAATGTGGCTAGAATTTAGATTACTTAGAAAACTCAAAGCGATCTTTTTCTTCTCGGGCATCATAGAAGGAAGTCATTAAATGCAGTTTAGGTTTATAATGCCCACATCGCATGTCTTACTGAAAATACAAACAGGTAAGTTCAAGCTACTGTAGATCTAAGTTACCATTTAGAAATGGTAAAGAACAGATACCAACAGATTTAACTAAGCTTCACTTTGCAGGGCTCACTGTTATTTTACATATGTGCAGATAACCACCCATCTGATAAGGAAGTATTGTTACCTTAGATTATAAAACAGTTCCTACCTTTACCCAGTTTAACCCTGATATAATTTATTTATTTATTTGCTTATGTTTGAAATACATTTTTGGCAATTCAAAAGTCAGCAAACATTATTTACAAAGTATTTCAAAGCAAACGGTCAACAAAGACATGTGCCTGGAGGATTTCTCCCCAGGCCTCCATTGAAAAGGCTTTGTCCTAGTTGAAATTTCCCACTTAATAAATGTTAAATAAATCAATAAAATAAATAAACAAAAAATACATTCAAAGTATATCAGATTAAGGAAATACTTGTTTTCAAGATATTATGAGTAAAATCAAAAATACTGTATTAATACACTTGTATAGCAACTATAGTGGACAGAGTTGGGATTGCATACTTCAGACTGTTGGTGTGGTTTGAATTTGTTTGAATCAGACCTTTTAGTCTTGGCATGAAAATTAGTATACTATGAGTAACTGCAAAGCGAGAGTTAAAACTCTCTTAAGATGTAACGTTTCAGTAAGACCCACATTTTAACCTTCATGATTATGTAATACCAAAGAATGTGAAAGAGCAGAAACTTAATAAGGTGCCTGAGGTGCATATACTATCTACCATTGAAGTTTTTTTTGTAATTGTTTGCACCTTGCAGAAGGCTTGTTAACTAATAATTGCAGCATTGTGCAACCCACTTTTTAGTGCTTGAATAATTTTAAAATAACGGTATAAAATTATAATTCTATAATTTGAAGCTATCCTGTGGACACAAAGAGAAGTACAAACCTCTAGAGGCATAAATGACTACACAGACTTCTCGCTGTAACAACCATGTAGTTAATAAATTTGAACTCAGAAAGTGAACACCTATTTAACTGTTTTTTATATACTCTCAATAGAAAGCAAATGTCCATCACTTTCCCTCTCAACTTTTGTTCATAGAAGTATTAGAAAACTAGACAGAATGGTTTTGCTGACAGGCAGCATTTTACACAGTCCCAGATAAATGCAGGAATATATGAGAGAGAGAGTGTGTGATGAAAAAGTGGGAAGCATTAAGGAAATCTGCCTAAAATAAATGAAAGAGAAGTAAGCACTTTTTATTGATTAAAAATGGAGGAGGATAAAGTTTGATTCAGAACAAAGCCTTCCATAAGAAATGTGGTGTCCTAGGAATAAAGCACCATTTAGTTGTGGATTGTTGATCACCAATACTTCCCTTGCATTTAAGACCTGATTTTTGTTATATGAAACCATGTGGATTGCTGAGAATAATATGAAGGAAGAAGAAAGGGTGGGGATCTGCTTCTTCAAAGTTATGGCTGTGTGCTTAAAGATAAATTTAAAAGCAAGACGATGGTATATACTTCTTCACCCTTCTTGTTGAGGTGTTCAGCTGGAGACACTTGAATGGAGACAAAATATAAAGTGTTGAGGAGCTGTGACTACACTTGATGAAGCTGGCCATGGAGATTCTGGTGACCCAGCTTGGGTAACTGATAACATCCTGCTGACTACTAGGAGATAATCTATTATTATCACTGAGCATTGAATATATGGGCACATGTGAATGCCTGTTATATGATGAAGGTAGAAAGCTGGAGCAAGGTGTCTACTAATGAAGGAAGGGTTAGGTAAACAGAAGTGGTTCTTAACAATATTCTTAATTTACAAGGCTATTGTATGCATTTAAATAAATGAATAATGTAATAGATGTTCCAAAACCTGGGGCCTAGAAAGAATGCACCTGGGATCCTCTGGGGTGGTGTGCTGCGCACAGACCACTGATAGGTGGTCTTTGGATGCACTCATAACAAATTGGAAAGATTATGTCACTGAACTTTCTTACTAAAATGTAAAGATTCTTTAGGATGATCCTTTTTTTTTGGGGGGGGTTAAGAAAATCTTGTCTGCCCTTCTCATCTTATTAAGATTCAGCACAGCAAGCAGTTAGGAAAATGAACGCCTTGATAAGCGAAGGGAAGAAGGGAACTTATAAAAGATACATAATTTTTAAAAATTAAATGTGTGATTTTTTTCTGTGTGTGAAAGTAAATATTTTATTGCAAAAACAAATGTGTTAATGCAACCACTACAGTTCATATCAGTAAGAAGAAATTAACAATGAGTTATACCTCATATGCTTATATTTCTTCCCTTGCTACTGTCTTGAGCCTGACTGTAAACTCTGCTCCCCACATCACCCATGTGTTCCCATCATCCCCCACTTTCACATTATGGCTGATGTATGCATTCACCATTATTATATGTTGTTTGTTATTGCTAGAATGATACAATTACTTTTTACCCATTTAAACAGGAGAAGGCTTAAGACAAAATGAACAATGCATAGCTCTTGAGGTTTCCTCATTCTCTGTCATTCTCCTCCAAACCTATAATGAGGTTGATAGTTGTTCATTTATAGGCCAAACACTGCACGACAAAAGGAAGAAATATAAATGTGCAATGCAGTGTTACCAAATATCTTTCAATATGAGGACTTTAAGTTATTAGTAAATGTTTTGAACATGGAGTCAGGATAAAATGTGTCGGAAACATTTACTAATGTGTCAGTAACATTAGTTACTGTTACTGACACATTTTATCCTCACACCATGTTTGCAGTATAATCTCACTCCTCGTCACAATTTTATTGCATTCCCTATCATTGCAACACAGCAAAATAATGGCAGTGAAGATAAGGTTGCATGATAGCAATGGATTCTTTCTGTATCATTCCACACTTCCTACATATGCATGAGCTCCCTATCTTTGGCCTTTGATCTCAATCTATGTTTGAGAAAATGCCGTTGTCTGACATGAATGAACTGAATATTTATTTCAAAAGGCAACAGTAGGCCCTTGTTTTGGAGAATTGTGTTGCACATTCAAGTGAATCATGTCATCTAAAAAGACTGGAAGGAAGCATGTGAATGTTGCCCTGGCTAGGAATAAACATAGAATGCTGCCATGGCTAGGCATACACCTAGAGTGCTGTCATAGCTAGAAATACACACAGAGTGCTGCCATGGCTAGGAATACACACAGAGTGCTGCCATGGCTAGGAATACACATAGAGTGCTGCCATGGCTAGGAATACACACAGAGTGCTGCCATGACTAGGAATACACACAGAGTGCTGCCATGGTTTGGAATACACATAGTGCTGCCATGTCTTGGAATACACATAGAGTGCTGCCATGGCTAGGAATACACACAGAGTGCTATCATGGCTAGGAGTACACATAGACTGCTGCTATGGCTAGGAATACACATGGAGTGCTGCCATGGCTAGGAATACACAGAGAGTCCTGCCATGACTAGGAGTGCCATGACTAGGAATACACATAGAGTGCTGCCATGGCTAGAAATACACACAGAGTGCTGCCATGGTTAGGAATACACACAGAGTGCTGCCATAACTAGGAATACACACAGAGTGCTGCCATGGCTAGGAATACACATAGAGTGCTGCCATGGCTAGGAATACACACAGAGTGCTTCCATGGCTAGGAATACACATAGAGTGCTGCCATGGCTAGGAATACACACAGAGTGCTGCCATGGCTATGAATACACATAGAGTGCTGCCATGGCTAGGAATACACACAGAGTGCTATCATGGCTAGGAGTACACATAGACTGCTGCCATGGCTAGGAGTACACATAGTATGCTGCCATGGCTAGGAGTACACATAGAGTGCTGCCATGGCTAGGAATACACACAGAGTGCTGCCATGGCTAGGAATACACACAGAGTGCTGCTATGGCTAGGAATACACAGAGTACTGCCATGGCTAGAAATACACACAGAGTGCTGCCATGACTAGAAATACACACAGACTGCTTCCATGGCTAGGAATACACATAGAGTGCTGCCATGGCTAGGAATACACATAGAGTGCTGCCATGGCTATGAATTCACACAGAGTGTTGCCATGGCTAGGAATACACACAGAGTGCTGTCATGGCTAGGAGTACACATAGATGTTGCCATGGCTAGGAGTACACATAGTATGCTGCCATGGCTAGGAGTACACAAAGAGTGCTGCCATGGCTAGGAATACACACAGAGTGCTGCCCTGGCTAGGAATACACATAGAGTGCTGCCATGGCTAGGAGTACACATATAGTAGTGCCATGGTTAGGAGTACACATAGAGTGCTGCCATGGCTAGGAATACACACAGAGTGCTGCCATGGCTAGGAATACACACAGAGTGCTGCCATGGCTAGGAATACACACAGAGTGCTGCCATGGCTAGGAATACACACAGAGTGCTGCCATGGCTAGGAATACACACAGAGTGCTGCCATGGCTATGAATACACATAGAGTTCTACCATGGTTATGAATACACACAGAGTGCTTCCATTGCTAGAAATACACACAGAGTGCTGCCACGGCTAGGAGTACACGCAGAGTGCTGCTATGGCTAGGAGTACACAAAGAGTGCTGCCATGGCTAGGAATACACACAGAGTGCTGCCATGGCTAGGAATACACATAGAGTGCTGCCATGGCTAGGAATACACACAGAGTGTTGCCATGGCTAGGAATACACATAGAGTGCTGCCATGGCTAGGAATACACACAGAGTGCTGCCATGGCTAGGAATACACACAGAGTGCTGCCATGGCTAGGAATACACAGAGTGCTGCCATGGCTAGGAATGCAGTCAAAAGGGCCCTGCCTTAACCCACATTGCCCCTTCAGGTTTATTGCAATATATTTGCAAGTCACATACAAGCAATTTGTTACGGAAAAAAAAGTGGTGGCTATTGTACTCAAACAGGAGCATTGGATATCTGTCATTTATTTATTCTACAGGCACATCACTGAAATGGAAATAAAGATTTCATTATTCGATGCTGTTTCACTTTGCTGTATCTCCATGATTCCAGTGTTAGTCACTTCTCTGGATTTTGCTAAAGCCGAAGTAATTTCTGGAAAGGTCAACCTGAGTTCACTGCTGCCACTATAATCTTGTCATGACCTAAACTTCAGTTTGAAAAATAACAAAGATTAAGACCTGGGACACTAAGCCATCTAGAAGAGCACATCAGACTGTTTGATATGGAGCTCCTTCCCTGGAGCAGTACAATGCATTTTATCTGCATTTACATTACCTTGATTTCAGTAATTGAACAAAATGTTATGAGTATCTATTTATTGACTAAACTATTATCTTATTGCTTTTTTTTTTCATTTAGCTGGCTTGAGTCATCTTATGTTTACCATTTGTAAAGTCTGGTGAATGAAGTGTGCGGAATAATCAATAACAAAAGAGTGATTATCTGGAGGCCTGTGTGACATCGAGGGTAGGGGCTTAGTGATACACGGTGTGGAAAATGAAGATGTATGTGTTGGCATGGATACAAGAGCTGCAGCCAATCAAGTGTCCAGTGCATTTCCCTGTACTGACACCCCTCTAAGAGAGTTGAAGAGCAAAAAAAAAAAAAACAGTCTACGATCTGCTCTTCACCAATCTCGCTAGCAGTCTCTTTGTACATTCCTCAAGGGCTCAAGGAGCAAGCAAAAAAAAAACAAAGTTCTTTACAAAAACTGTGGCAAGGCATTTGCTCTTAAAGTAACAGGTCCCGTACTACAGTGTAAATACCACATACGGATTGTGGAAGTGATTCAGCCATGACTGTCAGCATTCATTTCTGATACCCTCTAATCAGCCACCCATCATGCTCCTAATATCTCCTGCCTGGGGTGGCTGACTCCTCTCCTACACATGCTTTCTGCACTTCTAATGGAAAAAGGAATGCCCCTGGTTTGTTTGTGGTAGGAGGATGTGTGGGAGACTTAGGCAGGGATTTTTTAACCATCTCAGCATATGATGGTTTGGTGTTATGCTGTCTTTTATTGAAGGAAGGTGGAGATGAGAGCTGTGCCTCCAATTTGAGTAACTAATTTTATTGCTCACAGATGAAGTCAAAATGACACACAGGAATGGGGCTGTCAGTGAACAACAGCTAGTTACTACACTCTCTCAATATTCCTAGTGCTAACAGACTGGCTAGTAGAAAGGGGATTCTTGTTGACTCGATGAGGGCAGTTTTGTGAACGTAAAGTATTCAAAGAATATTCACCTAAACAACCTTCAGTGAACATCTGAGGAGCTATTTTTGCAGGCGGCCAAGCCATGGGGGCACCCCCACCCCCTAAACCTGTATATGCCAACTCTAAGGCACCACAACAGTGAAGAAGGAGATAAATTCCACTATTGAGTAAAGCAGTTTTGATGAACATACTTTGATCTTTTTACATTCGCCAAAACAACCTTCAGCAAATTGGCAAGAGCCCATGAAGAGATATGAGCAGGCTAGGACTCCATGATAAGAGTTTAATCAAAACTGCTGTGTTTAGACATTGGGTGGTGAGAAAATTGGTCCAACAGCATGGCTGTTAAATATCTATGAAAGATGCAAAAAACAACAAAAACAGCTAAAGTAGAACTGGATGCAATGGCAAGCAAAATCTAGGGTCAGCAGTAGTAGCCAAGATGAATCAGCTATCTGACTGAAACTATACTCAGCCCACATAGGCAGGGGTAATTTGTGCAATTAGTGACTGAAATTACACTTTCAGTTTTATAATTCTTTAATAATCAGTAAGGGTGTGGTTATAAAATGATATAATCCCAACAGCACAGAAAATAAAACTAGAAAATAGATGAGCAATATCTGCTAACATCTAAAATAGTTAAAACAGAACTGCTTACACAATAACAGAAAAAATGAAAACTACAGACAACTGAGGAAAATCAGATAACAGCTAACCTGGTTAAAACAGAACAACTTGCACAAATATGTGAGGAACAACTATGTTAAAAGCATTACAGCAGTTTGAAGCATCGATTACAGAACAAGGACATGCCAGGCACAGTGTGAGTAGAAGCAGGAAATGAAAATAAAATAGGAGGAAAAGTAGGAATAATAAAATAAGCTACCCTTAGTGTTGTAAAATGTGATGCTGGTACCTGTTCAGATAGATACAATTATAACAGGCAACTGGAAAAGTAGTCTATCAGCTGCAATGCATGGCAGTTTGTATAGGCATTGGAACACAGAGCTAGGCACAGCATTGTGGGACATTTCAAAATTTGAGTACGCTGGAGTCTCCCCTGAAACAGAACTAACCAATCAGTGACCGCACTGTCCACCCATCTCAACAGGAGACCAAGAATATATGGCACCTTTCTCATCTCTCACCAATAGCAGATAGATTCAGTAATTCTTGGCAAGCCAAACAAAAGCAAATGCATGTCCCAGAAGTATCCCATGAGTAGTAAAAAAGCATCAGATGATTTTAGGGCTCCTCCAAAAGAAAAGAAATGAACAGAAAAAAACAGCTCAGCACTCCTTCTCCTTGTCTTCTCATTTCCTTTCACTTGCACTGGTTTTCTGCAGATTAGGGCATGTATGTATTTCTCATAGTGTGTTTAATGCTTTACTGAAATAAGTGAAGTTTGGAACAGACTAATTTGTCACGGGATGACCTTGGTAAGAGTAGAGTGGGGGGGGTGGATGTAGGGAGGTAGGTAAATTAGGTTGTGTGGGTAGGGAATGAGTAGGAAAGAGTTAATTAAGTTGGGAGCTGAGGGAGGAAGTCAGGTAAGGCGTAGGGGTGAGTTTTAGCGGGTTTGGTAGGGGAAAGTGGGATGAGTAAGCACATTTTGGTGTGGTCTTGTTGTTGCAGCAGGATTACGTCCAGACGACCTTTGTGTAAGATAGGCCTTGGGTGGTTTACATAGGCAAGAAGGTAAGCATTTGTTGCTTTGGTACATATGGGAGGGTTTATCTATTTATATATATATATATATATATATATATATATATATATACACACATATATATATACATTTTTTTTATATCTCTCTCATTTGGAAGAATGAGAGTCCCATGTCTGGTTATTTAGTAGTGTAGGGTAGGTAGAGGTGTTTGACTTGAGTGGTTACACTGCAGTGCAGTCAGTTTTCATGCTTGTGAGTTGGCAACAGATGTTTTAATTTTAATTATTATACTGAAGGCAGGTGCAGTTTGTTTTTACTTTACTGTAGCTACAGGTATTTCTTTTGGTGGTAGGGGTTAAACAGGAGTTTGCGTTTACGAAGGTGTTTTGCGGGCTTGCTGTGGGCCGTTAATGGCTGCCTGCATGGGTGTTCATTGTTGACCTGCTAATGAGGGGAGAAATCCTGATAGAGTCTAGGTTCTGGTAGGCAATGTTGCTGCAACACTTTCCCTTGTTAGGGTATAGTTTATACTGGGGGAGGATTGCTTTCCTTCAGCTGCTGTCTCTCCTCAAGTGATGTTTCTTTCGGTTGTTTGCTTTCCATGTGTAGGGCTGCCCTCTTGCTTAGTGGTATGCTTTCTGACTTCTCGAGGGCATTTTGGGGGCCAGTTACCGAAGCCCAGGCATTTGTGTGTGGTTTGCTGAAATGTGATGTTTTCCTTTCAGCCGTATTCTTTTCCTTGTGTAGGGTCTTCTTAATGGCATGGTTTCTGTCTTTTTGCGGGCTTTTGGAGGCTGGTTGTGGGTTGTTTTCTTTTTTGTGTGTAGGGTTTTGCTTAATGGTATGGTTTCTGTCTTTTCGTGGGCTTTCGGGGGCTGGTTGTGGGTTTGGTTATAAAAAAATATATATCTAATTTCAGCAGAGGTAGAGGAATCTGCTGCTGCTATTGGTTTCCTATGGCTCTGCGCTTTGGTGGGTGAAGGTGACTGCTATTTAAAGAACATGTTCCTGGTGGTATCTTGGTGCGTAGACCTGCATTAGTTTCTTGGCTGGCCCTGCTGGATGGGCACACACATGCATGACGTGTCTTGTCTGCTAATAAGGCATATATAAAAAAAAAAAAAAAAAAAGAATAGACATATAATATAACATAAATAAAACTGTTTAAGTGGATTTGGAGTCGGGTTGTGGATGGCGATCGTTAGGTATGTGGGGTACATTCATTCATTTTGTGGAATAGGTGCTGCTTGTTTTTTCTTCACATAGAACCACTTACTAAATGGTCTCCTACTGTACCACAATTGAAAGGTTTGTTGAAGTACAGAGCATTGAATGGCATGCTGTCTTTTTTTTTTGTAGTGCCACAGTTCAAAACTTAAATTAGAGTAATATGTGATGGAAGTAATTAAGGAAGTTCACTATGCTACATTTATGAATTAAACATCACTCCTTGCTACATTCTAGGGGGATAGTATTTTTTTTCCTCTGGTGTTCACTGGGTTTTTAGGGAGAGGAGTAGTGTTATTGGGAGGTGGGAAGATTGGTACTGGTTGGTGCTAGGAAGACTTTCTTTATGGGTTGTTTTAACAAGTTTCTTTTGTTTCTTTACGTTATCATGGCTGAAGCATTGAGACAGAGGTGGGCCAGTATTGTGGCGCAGCCTGAGAACCTCTTCAAGGATATATCTACTGAAGTTCCTTCAACTAGTGCCCAGGATAAGAAAACCCGAAGGAAGAGACAGACAGCGCCTGCAACCAGGGGGTCGAGGGTGAAGAGAGCTAGACAGTCAGCAATGGAAGAAGTGGCATCATAGGTTGGGACACCGGTGGTGGCCCCTTCGTCTTCTGCAGGTAATTCTTTATCAGGTCTGACAAGGAGTGAGGAGATAGTGGCAGCTACGGGTGGGGGTGCCACAGTGTAGTGAGGGTCTCAAGGTAAGCTAGTGGGTAGGGGGTTAGAGGCATTGGTTGATTGTGAAGGGGTTTTTGATAATTCCCTATCATTGCTTGATCTGGATGTGGGGTCTGACTTAGATGTGGTGGGGTTTGATTTTGGGTCACGGCTGGGGGATTGGTTGGTGACGCATGATTTACGTCAGGTAGGGGCACCCATTGTATTGACCCCCCACATATCTCTGGTGGTGAAGGAGAAGATCTGGAAAGGGGAATTCGTTGATATTTTTGAATTGCTTGATGCTGATGGGCTTCAGCAATTGACGGAGGCAGAGTTGGCTAATGGGAAGGACCTTTTGGTGGCATTGGCAGCTTTAGGTCACAGAAGGGTAGGTAGGTTTAGGCCTAGGTCATGGGATAACTGGATCTTTGGTTTTGTATACTACATGGCGATTTGGATAGAGATGGATACTTTGCTGGCGCTTCTGCTTTTGGCTTATTTTTTGACTATCAGAGAAGCACAGAGGTGGTTGCCCAGCTATGGATGGTTTTGGTATGATCAGAAGTTCTGTAAGTGGAAGGCAGTGGCTAAACCCATGCAGTGGGAGGTTAGACACCCATACATTTGGCTTTCTCCCATGATGGACAATGGTGGATGGAGTAGTAGATTGGTTCAACCATCTGAGGGAGGTTCCGGGATATGTTGTGGTTTTAATGCAGGGAAGTGGTCTTGGGTAGGTTGTAAATTTTCCCACATTTGATATGGGGGCTCATGCCATTTCACAGTGTATCAGGGGTGTGGGTCCTGTTGGTGGGCAGGCATCCTATTTTGTGGGTCCTAGAGGTTGGGTTGGTTCTTGCCTACCATTCCTAGGTGGACAAGGTTGGGCTAATTTTCGGGGGCAAAGGGGGGTACTTTCGTGGAGTTAGGGGGCAACTAGGGAACACATTCCCCTATTAAGGTCCAGGTGTTGGAGTCATTTTTGGCCCATTACCCATTGCCAGTTATGGCAGGGGAACTGATTGAGGGTTTTTCAAGGGGTTTTTCCATTAAGTCCACGTTGGAGGGGGACGGTAGGGTGAGTAAATATTTGGAGTCTGTAAGAGGGATGGAGGGGACTTTGCAGGAGTTGATTGACAAGGAGTGTCAGGCAGGGAGATTGTTGGGTCCATTTAGTTGTCCTCCATTTGCTAGCTTTAAAGTGTCACAGTTAGGTTTGGTTCCTAAGAAAAAACAAGGTGAATTTTGTTTAATTCATCATTTGACATACCCTAGGGGTACGTCTGTAAATGACTTCATACCTAGCGCTGAGGTTAAGGTCACGTATGCATCTTTGGATGATGCCATCCGAATTATCAGGAGTTTTGAAGATCCCTGGTCAGTTAAAGTAGATATTGAGTCAGCTTTTTGTTTGTTGCCGGTGCAGGAGGAGGATTGGCCATTGTTCGGCATGATGATTGGGGATAAATTTTATTTTGACACTGCCATGCCTATGGGATGTGCAGTGGCGTGTTCCACTTTTGAAAAGTTTAGCTCAGCACTCCACTGGATTTGGCAGCAGAGGGTAGAGGATCAGCAAGCAATTCACTATTTAGATGATTTTTTTGTTTGTGGGTGATGGTCAAGATAAAGCGCAGGCAGCTCTGCATGAGTTTGTGGGTATGTGAGAGTCCCTTGGAGTTCCTTTGGCTAATCATAAGTTGGAGGGCCCTGCGAAGATGCTGGATTTTTGGGGTTTGACAGCAGATGCAGGATGAGGTGTGTTTTGTTTACCGCAGGACAAGTTGGTTCGGTTGCAAGAGAAAATCTGCTGGGTGAAGTCCAAGTCCAAGGTTCGGGTGCAGGAGGCTATGGAATTGTTGGGTTTGATGAATTTTGCTTGTAGGGCTGTGCATCTGGGACACATGTTTTGCAGGGCTGTAGCATTTCTTTTGAAAGTGTGGAAGAATAAGCATCACAGAGTACAGGTCACTAAGCTAGTTTCAGAGGATTTAGAGTTGTGGTTGAAATTTTTGGAACAGTTAATGGGATTTCATTCTGGCAGTCAGATTGGGTACAGAAATGGGAGCTACAGTGGTTTACTGATGCAGCTGGGGGTCTGGGCATGGGTACTTACTTTATAGGCCAGTGGTTTTCAGTCCCTTGGCTGGAGCATTGGTCAGAAGAGTGGAAATGGGATGTTGCCTTTTTGGAGTTGATGCCAATTTGGGCGGCTTCGATGTTTTGGCAGGATCATTTACAAGGTAAGAGGGTGTTTTTTTATTCGGATAACACTGCAGTGGTGATAGTGTTGCAGGTTAAGACAGCTAAATCTCCTTGTTTGTTACTTATTCTCAGGAAACTGGTTTTGCAAAGCTTGATGATTAACTTTTCCTTCACAGCAATGCATGTGCTTGGGGTCAAAAAAGAGATAGCTGATAGCTTGTCTCATTTTCAGTTTTGCAGGTTTCAGCAGGTGGCTCCAACAGCAGCATTGCAGCTGGCAGTCATTCCGGAGGACATTTGGCAGATCGGTCCATAGTAATTGGCAGGTTGATGCAACAGTCCTGGGTGGTGTCTATGAGAAGAACTTACGGTAGGGCATTATTTCATTTTGATCAGTTCTTGAGGCAGTTACCGGATGAGGAGTGTGAGTGGTCAAATGTTTTGCTGTTGCGTTACTTGGCTATGATAAGGGAGCAAAGAAGGGCAGTTAGGTCAGTGAGGGTAGTGTTGGCAGCTATTGTTGCTTTCACTCACCACATTGCAGGACTGGACTAGGTCCTGGGTGGTGAGTCGAGTCTTAAAGGGATGGGGCAGAGGTGAAGGTGGGGTCATGGATAGGAGATGGCCAGTGATGAAGGAGATCTTAAACTGGTTGCTACGGGGTTTTGGTAAGGTGTGTGGATCCTTGGAGGAGTATGTGGTGTAGAGCACGGTTAGTGTATGGGGTGTTTAGAGTGTCTGAATTATTGGGTTCCTTACTATGGGAGGATGTGTTGATGTTGCCTAGGGTGGTGCACATTCAGCTGCAGTCTTCAAAGATGGATCAGGAGAGACATGGAGCCTTGATGGTATTGGAAGCGACTGAGGTTAGTTGGAGATGTCCTGTGGTGTGGGGAAAGAGATTGTTGGTGATTCAGAAGGGTAGAGTGAAAGGTTTGTTTTTTACTTCAGTAAGTGGTAAAGATTTGATGGGAGAGCATCTGAATTTGATTATGAGAAGGGCTCTTTGTAGCGTTAGTTTGTAAGGGGATAAGTTTTCTTCTCATTCTTTTAGGATGGGTAGGGCATTGGACTTGGCGAAGAAAGGAAGTTCTAGAGAAGTCATCAAGAGGGTGGGAAGGTGGTCTTCCAATGCCTCTTATATTAAGTAGCTTTGTGGTAGGATTTGTTTAGATTTTTTGTTATAGGTAGCAGAAGGATGATCATATTGGGTCATTTCTTCATTTTTGGGCAGCTAGGCATGCAGCAATTAGACGCAATGGAATGAATTTGGGGCTGGACCATTTTGGATGGAAGGTCATTTGACATGGTGTTAGAGGGCTGATGTGGAGCAGGATATTGCAGGTATTTATTGAGTTACAGAGTCAATGGGGGTTGCCGTATGTTTTGTTGGTTCATTTAGGGGAGAATGATTTAGGTAAGGTGCTGAAACGGCAGCTGGTATATCACATTTCTGAGGATATGTTAGTAATGAGGAGAATGTATCTGTCTTTGGTTTTAATATGGTCAGAGATTATTCCTCTGTTGGTGTGGAGAGAGGCAAGGAATGTTGTGGCGGTAGAGAAAGCTTGGAAGTATGTTAATTTCACATTGGCAAAATATTTGAAAGACTTTGGGGTGCATACGATATGGCATGTGGAGTTTGAAAGCAGGGACCCTGTATGGTATAGGTCAGATGGAGTTCATCTCAATGAATATAGGCTTGATTTATTTAATCTTAACCTGAGTTTGAAGGTGGAAGATCTATTGTAAAGTGGCATGGTCTGAGGGGGAACAGCCCTTTGGGCTAGTGGGTGGAGAAGAGGATCAGGCTT
Organism: Protopterus annectens; assembly: GCF_019279795.1. Classification (NCBI taxonomy): domain Eukaryota; kingdom Metazoa; phylum Chordata; order Ceratodontiformes; family Protopteridae; genus Protopterus; species Protopterus annectens. The sequence goes on along the minus strand of NC_056733.1, from coordinate 1,179,517,724 downwards.
GACCTTCTTCTGTTCCCCTCAGTAGGATATTTGGAAGTGAGGTGACTGACTTGGAATGGAATTATGTAATTGATGATATTAAGGTGAGCGGGGACTCTGCCTTTATGATTACTAGGATAAGTGAGCAAGTGGGGGATGCTGCTTATCCAAGGGTGAGCAGGTGCGCTGCTCTTATGTTTTCTATATTATTTGTCGCAATGTTGGATCTGTGTGCTTCAATAAAGTTTGATGTATGTTCTTTATTTTCATTACAATAAAGGTCATCAAATGTCTTTGGGTGTCTGTGTTGTTTTTATTAGGACAGTGACAAGCAAAGTTTGGAACAGACAAATTTGTTATGGGACGACCTTTGTAAGAGCAGAGTGGGGGGGGGTGGATGTAGGGAGATAAGTAAGTTAGGTTGTGTGGGTAGGGAGTGGGTAGGAAAGAGTTAATTAAATTGGGAGCTGAGGGAGGAAGTGAGGTAAGGCATAGGGGTGGGTCTTAGAGGGTTTTATAGGGAGAAACTGGGATGAGTAAGCACATTTTGGTGTGATCTTGTTGTCCTTCCAGCCCGCCCATTTGGTGATGGGTTCAGGGGTGGAGAAAAGGGTCAGACCTCTTCTGTCCCCCTCAGTAGGATATTTAGAATTGAGGTGGTGATTTGATGGTGAATGACTTGGAATGGAATTATGGAATTGATGATATTAAGGTGAATGGGGATGTTGCCTTCATGATTACTATGATAAGTGAGCAAGTGGGGGACGATGCTTATCCAAGGGTGAGCACGTGTGCTGCCCTTATGTTTTCTATATTATTTGTCGCAATGTTGGATCTGTGTGCTTCAATAAAGTTTGATGTTTGTTCTTCATTTTCATTACAATAAAGGTCATCAAATGTCTTTGAGTGTCTGTGTTGTTTTTATTAGGACTGTGATAAGTTAATATTGTGTGTGCAGTTGTTGATTTTATTACAGTAGCTGTGGTGTGTCTATAAATTGTTTTCCTGGTTATGCTGTGTGCTATTTCTTACAAGGCTGGTTCTAGATCCACAAGGATCTTTAGAAGACTACCCTGCTTTCCCATGAAGTTTTTACCCCTCATAATTCATAAGTATGAATAACCCAGAACTAGGCAGAACATTTTTTATATTATCACTATTCATAAGGGATAAGGGTGCTAAACCAGGGATGAATTTGCAGTTTCCCATCCATTTATCCAGATTACGTTTGAATAGAGTAACAGAAATATTTTGCTTTATGCAGACAGAAAGATGATTTCAGATAAGTTGTATTCACTGTGATACAAATCTGCCACTCCAACATGTTCTACTTATGTTACAGAAGTGATTAAGATCTTTAGAGTGGGTATTTATTCCACCATGGGACTTGCAGATGAGTAAGTGTAGATTACAGTGGATAGGGTCTGTTGAGGCTAGGTACATGAGGCAGAGATTACTCCTCAGGAGCCTGTATGTTACTGAGAAGAGGGACAAGGTTTTGAGACAGTCAGTATAGTTTTAGGATTTAGGCCCTTGACTTTCTTAGTGAAAAAGTGCTGTGGTAATTCAACTTGTGTTAAGTGCTTGAACAAGTACATATGATAGCGGGCATTATACTCAATGATCACCCTAATAACTGCCAAATACAGTGGAATGATCACATCTCTGAACTTAGATGCCATACCCTTACTAATAAGCTGCACAATGACAAAATACTTTCTTAAAATAGTGGATATGGGGTGGCCAAAGAGCAGTTTGTTGTCCTTATAAGATCCCAGTTCCTTAACTACAAAATCAATTTTCAAGGGTGTTGTGTTGATATGATAGATACAGGGGAAGTCATGCTTACTAAAGGAGACGAATATACATTTTTTGACATTTAGTTTTGGTTCATGGTAATGATGCCTGCTGTTTGTTTGCAAAGGGTCCTCTTTGTATATCTTAGTATCCTTTGGAGAGTTTATAAAGCCACCAATTTTGCTGTCATCTACAGATTTGGTCAGCCATAAACCCTTTACATTAGCTTTGGTATCTGAGATGTACATTTTAAAGAGGAATGGTACAAGGACTGAGCCCTGGCATACACCACTAGTGACAGGTATTTTGGAGGAGGTAGAGAAGCCTACCCTAATTTCTGGTGTTCTATTTGTGAGCCAATTTGTTGTCTATTGTGTTACACAGGTATTAACATTTAGCTGGGAGAGTTTATCAACAATACATGAGTGTAGGATGATGTTGAATGCCTTTGCAAGGCCTAGATATGTGGGATGTACTGATTTTCCAATATCCATTCCTACAGTAACCTTCTCAAACAAGTCAATCAGGTTAAGCAGCCAGGATCTGCCCTTGACAAAACCAAATTGGCTTGGGTCAAGTGTTTCTAGGTTACCTAGGTTCTTATTTATTAATTCAATAATGATCCTATCTAAAGCCTTACAGATAAGGCTGGTCAGACGTATGCGTCTATTACTACCCAGGTCAACTGACGGCCATCTTTGTGCAGGGGGTTCACTGTTGCTGTCAAAGGAAAAATATACTTTAAAAATGATCAAAACACGGTAGGTTCAGGTTAAGGCACTTTAATCTTGCAGCAAGGAGACAAAATCGTGCTATTACAGAGTTTGTCTAACTAGAAACAGGAAATACTTTCACTTTTATACATTCTCTAACTAGACATGGCCTACCAAGCTGACGTAATAAATTACCAGTCTTTTCATCATCATTTGTTGACCATCAGTCCCATGAATTTCTGCTGATTTATCAATTTTTGTGAGAAACTTCCTGAGGAAAACAACATGGCCTTGATTACCACCAGTTAGATACATGTTATGTTACCATTCAAGGTACTATGGCTAATTCAAGCACAAAGCTAACAGTTCATTTCTCTAATAATCCTTTGTCTACTTTATCTCTAAGCTTCTGCAGCTGCACATGTTCTCATGCTTCGAACAGAGCTGATTGTTTAAAATCATTACATTTACAGAATATAGTACTGTTCATTCATTCATTTGTTCCTGACCTAGCAGATAAGCACCTGCTTCTCAAGTACATTTCCAAAAGGCATAAACATGAATATTGCTGTGCTAGCAATTACTAGGTCAGAGGGCATCTTGCAAGTTTCAGAAAGCATACTGCAGTTTTCAAAAAGCATCTTTTTCAGTCTCATATGAAACTCAATTTATATATAACACAGTGCATGTAAAATAGAATGAAAAATGTGTTAATTCTTCTGATTATTAATTAGCATTAAGCATACACACATTAATACATATTTTTCTAACATTTCCCTCCTGTTAGTACATTTAATTCTATTTTCAAAAAAAAAAGAATAAACAGTTTGCTTCTTTTCCTAACCTCTTCCAATCAGGATTTGCAGTTAAGAAAGTCATTCAGTTTAAACTTTTATGAAAGTGGTTCACATTCTAGCAGCTTTTCAAATTCAGTACTTTGATGCATAGTCTCAGATACTGATATGTCTATGAATTCTTTTATTAATTTCTTCATGCAGGGGATTCCACAACAAACACAAACTCCTATTAGGAGTAATCCTACTCCAATGGCAATCAGTATGTTCATTAGGATGGAACCCCACCCCCCAAATACATTCTGGGAAAAGTCTGTTAGAGGGTTTGGGCCTGGTTTGGTCATGGCCAACACTTGCTGAATTACCTCAAGATGATTGTTAATCTCATGCTGATGATCAGGAATAAACGCACAGCATTCTTCTTTGATTAAAACGCATGTCCCACCCCTCGCCGCTAGGGTGAAGTCAAGAGCCATTCGGTTTTGGAGCACTACAGTTCTCATGGCATTCAGTTCATCAGTTATCAGTTCAAGAGCAGAGAAAGTCGCATTACTCATTACTTCGAGAAGTTTAGACAGTTTCCACAGCTCCCAAATCGATTTAACTGCGCCATATTCAGGTAATATGCCTGCCCACGATATGACAGCATCACTCAAGTCCATGTGCGCAAGTTTGGTTCCCACATTATGATGGTCTTTCCAGCCTGCTTCAATCTGTCCCACTGGATTCTCAGGTTTCTTAACAGTCTTTTTGGTTACATCTCGGGTATTTCGAATACTTCCCTGAGGTAAAACTGCAGTGTGTCGTATGGCCGGGACCAGGTATCCCAAAAATCAACTGCCAGACCAATTCTCAGGTAACCATTTATATGCTTTTTTACCACAGACAAAATAACAGTTCTCTACTTTAGTTGTTACTTTGTTACGAAATGACTGCCCTGCATGAAACATTTTCCTATCTATTACGGATAACTGTTTAAAAAGTATAGGATTACGTTGTACCTGATCAAGAGTCTTATGCATAGATTTAAGAAATGAGTTATAATCTGTACTACAAGATCCACTTAAATCATTTGCTTTTGTATAACATTTATACTGTACAGTGACATTACACTTGCTCCATCCCACTTGGATGGTATCATTTTTGTAAAAACATACAATTCCTTTTTGTGTTACAGGCAAATACAGTGCTACCTTATCATATGCTTTAATAGCAACTGTGTCAAAAAACAGATTTTCCCAGGTCTCATTGACCCCCAGGGGGATAGCAGCCATCAATAACCCCCCGTATGCTGTTGGTATGGCCGTGCAGACCCAGCAGTTTGAAACATTAAAAGTCTCAGCATACACACGTGTAATTGCTGATAAGTGTTAAAGTTCGGATGCCAGTCTATGTTTGGCCCATCACATTTAATCGGTTCAACTTTTGTGGCAGGAAAAAGGAGTGGCCACAACAAAAAGAACAATGTGATTAGCATAGCTATCAAAATGATCATGCAAGTTTTCTGAGGTTGCTCAATGTCTCTGTTCACTCTATACCTGGCCATTGTTTTCTCGTTGTACAACAGTAACAAGGTTTTTGTCCAATTCAAAGTTCTTAACCAGTTTACAGTGCATCAAATGAATCCAGGAAGCTCACTCCGCGATCTTGACTGCAGTGGGTGTTGACAGTAGTACCTGGTATGGCCCTTCCCACTTCGGAGAACTCCAGTTCTTTTTCTTCACAATCTTCACCCAGACCCAGGTGCCTGTGGCTACTGCTGCTTCCGATTTCGGTTGCTCTTTATCTGAAACAGAATTTAACTGCAAAAGTTTGTTATTCAAAAATCGTCTCATATACCCTGCAAGTGAACTGTCAGCCTCTTGCTCTGCAGACATGAGAGGTTTCCACTGAGGTGTATAATATGCCCTCCCAAACAAAGTTTCAAAAGGAGTCAATCCCTTTGCATTTGGAACAGTTCTCATGCTCAACAGTGCTAGAGGCAAACAGTGCACCCACTTCTTTTGTGTCTCACTCATCAATTTCCTAAGCTTATTCATCAACACCCCATTATGCCTCTCTACTAATCCTGCAGATTGGGGGTGGTATGCGCAGTGATTTTTTAATGATATTCCAAAATAGCGACTAAGTTGTTGCACTGTTTGGTTCATGAAATGTGTACCGTTATCACTATAAATCTTTTCCGGTATGCCAAATCTGGGTATAATTTCTTTAACAAGGACCTTTGCAACAATAGCTGCATCTGGATTTTTAGTTGGAAAAGCTTCCACCCATTTGGAAAACATATCTATAATGATAAGGCAATACTTTTTATTCTCACATTTATTCAGTTCTATGAAATCCATACAAATAGTATGGAACGGACACGGTGGTGTAGGGAAACTCCCTTGCTTAGGCTTCAATGCCCCTTGTGCATGATGCTTGTTACAAACATGGCATGCTGCACAAAAGTTTTTTGTATAGTTTGTAAATCCATACATTGTAAACACTCGATTCACTAACTGTACCATCCCCCCTGTTGAGACATGGCTCTGCCCATGGCTCAACAAAGCTGCATATCTAAACAAGTTAGATGGCAGAATTGGTTTCTTTTCCTTGGAGATGTACAGTCCCTTTTCAAGAATTGCTCCTCGTTTTATCCACTTCTGTTTTTCTACATTTGTAGTAAGTGTCTGCATTGTTTTCAACATTTCTAAATCTAAAATCTCAGAGGGTTGTAATTCCTCACTCAAAAGAAAAGCTTCTGAGGCTGATGCTGCCTGTTTTGAAGCTGTATCAGCCTGCGCATTACCTTTTGAAATTCTATCCTGTTGCTTGGTATGAGCTACGCATTTGCAAATAGCTACTTTTTGAAGTAACTGAATAGAGTCTTATAAATCTAAAATAAATTGCGCATGATTAATTGGTTTACCAGTAGATATTATCATTCCTCTATTTTTCCACTGCTGCGCAAAAACATGTACAGTAGAAAAAGCATACTGACTGTCAGTAAAAATATTCCTTTCTTACCTTCTGCTAAGGTACATGCTCTTGTCAAGGCAATCAATTCTGCTGCTTGAGCAGATAAGTTGTGTGGTAAAGATTTTGCTTCTAAAGTCTGGGTATCAGAAACGACTGCATACCCCACTAGAGTCTGTCCTGTAGGACCCCTCCTGCACGAGCCATTCACATAGTATGTCACCTCGGCATCATCCAAGGGAACATCTGTAAGGTCTTGCCTAGGCAATGTCTTTTGCTCAATCTCCTGCAGGCAGCAGTGTGGTTTGCCATCTGCAGGGGTTGGGAGCAAGGTTGACGGATTCAAAGTTGTGCATCGTTCACTTGTCATATGAGGTTGGCTCAACAGTATAGTCATACAGGAAAGATGTCTAGCAGGAGAAAGATATGCTACTTTTTCTTGCAGTAAAATAATTGCAACTGCATGAGGCACTCTCAATGTGAGAGGGTGGAACAACACTACTGAGGCCGAAGCCTGCACTGCCATTGCAGCTGCAACTACTGCTTGTACACAGTGGGGCTGGGATCACGCCACTGGGTCTAACTGTGATGAATAGTAAGCTATGGGGCGTTGTTTGTCCCCATGTTGCTGTGTCAACACTGATGTCATATAAACTTGCTTACAGTCTACAGTTTGGAAAAATCGCTTATGATAGTTTGGTAATCCTAAAACTAAGGATGATGCTATCAGTTGTTTTAACTTGCAGAAAGCTGCTTCTGCTTCAGGTGTCCAGTGTAATAAATCCCGTGCTGCCATTGGCTTTTTGAATATCAAATTAGTCAGAGGAGCAGATTCCAAAGCATAATTTGGTATCCAACTCCGACAAAAGTTAGTAGTTCCCAGGAAGGACATCATTTCCTTCTTGGTAGTCAGTCTAGGTGCTTGTAATATTGCTGTTTTTCTATCTTCATCTAATTATTCTGCCTTCTTTGGATATTACATATCCCAGGTACTTACCTTGTTTTCTCCAAAGTTGCTGTTTGTTGTTGTTTACTTTGTGTCCTTGAGTAGCTAAAAACTGTAATAATGCTATGGTATCCTCTCTACATTCTTGCTGGGTGGGGGCTGCCAGCAGAATGTCGTCTACATAAAGTAAAATTTGACTACCTTTCGGTGGGATAAATCCCACCAAGTTGCTTGTCATTTCTTGTGCAAATATTGTTGGACTTTCACAATATCCCTGTGGTAATCTCGTATATGTATACCGTTTCCCCTGAAATGTAAATGCAAACCAATGTTGGCTATCAGGGTGTATTGGTATTGAGAAAAATGCATTACTAATATCTACCACAGAAAAATACTTTTGCTGAGGCTTTAAATCATTCAATAGAGTGTGCGGATCTGGCACCGTTGGTGCCCTGGGTATAACTGCATTATTTACAGCTTGTAAATCTTGGACCATACGCCACTCCCCATTTGCTTTCCTAACAGGAAATAAGGGTGTATTACATGGTGAAGCGGGAGATTCTATTAAGACTCCTTCCTTAAGTAAGGCTGCTATTATAGGTTTGATCCCTATCTCTGCGTCCTTTCTCAAGGGATTCTGTCTTTTCTGAGGTCTAAATGCTGATTTTGGCGTAATAGTAACTGGTCCTGCTGTTCGAATAAGCCCTACATCTGATTTCCCTGTTGACCAGAGAGGCTCTGGTATGTTTCGCAAGGCTTTTTCCTCTTCTTCCAATAAGAGTAATACTCAGCTATTCTCACTAGCCTATGAGTGCACAGCTGGGTGTGTCTGTGTTATCCAATTCAATTTCTGCTTCTGTACTCCTTGTTCGGAGAGTTCTAATTCTGTCTGTTTTTCCCACCTAGTGACTTTTTCTCCTAAGTCTGCCCATTTCAGACTTCTATTTTTGGTTAAGCTAACATGTGGCAATCGATTAGATTTGTAAAGTGCTAAAAATTCCTGAGGCAATGAACAGCTTATTACACTGTTTCCCTCTGTGTCCCAGTATAAGTTTCGTAACACTAGCCTGTTTGCATGGTTTTGAAACAACTCCTGTTCGTATTCTTTATCAGGTCCTGGTCTACTACAGTAATATAGAGTACAATGCAACAAATGTTGTTTGTCAATGTCAAGGGAGGGGGATTTACTGATGGCTACATTCATCAGTTCTTCGGTTACTGCCCTTGGACCAGTCATAACCAAGTCCTAGCTGTACCAATAATATGTCTCACCCTCCGGTCGCACTACAAAAGTATCCATTTGTCACTGTGATTCCATACCCTGCATGGTTGGAACTACGGCTATGCCAAATATCTGCATTAAGTCTCTACCCAAAAGATTTACTGGGCATTTTGCAGAAACCACAATTTTACTTTTCTGGGTCATTCCTGAAATGGGGTCTGTTATTGCTATGTCATGGGAGAGTGGCTCCCGATACAGCTGTCCATTAGCTGTTTTCACAAGTATATAATCTGGTGATTCTGAATCTTCCGGTAATTTGGAAGGATGTATCAGGGTCCATGAAGCCCCTGAGTCACACAAAAATTTGACTTCCCTCCCCTCTACTAGAAGCGTCACTTCCGGTTTTGTGTCTGCTAAGTAGAGCTCTAGGCTCAATAAGGCTAGGTCTAAAATTTCATTTTCTTCAACATCTACAAATTCATGTACATCCTCTACCCCTTCTGTCACATCCTCTACCCTTGCTATCACATCTGCACTTGTCTTTTCCCATTCATTCTCATTCAGTGATTCCTGACTATCATATAGTCATTCCTCATCCTCCTTATTTTCTGTAGTCACCTTTTTATTTAGCCTGCAATCCCTTGCTAAATGTCCTTTTTTCCCGCATTTAAAACATTCACCTCTTTTCTTTCTTTCTTCAAAATCTTCTGATCGTTTATCAGATTGTTTGTTTCCCTGGGTATTTTTCTTACCCTTTCTCCCAGTTTGTACTACAAAAACTTCTGACCCATCTTCTGCTGAAAATACTTGAGTTTTCTTTTTCTTTTTACTATTAAAATGTCTTTCTGCATGTCTTGCATATTCAAGTAATGGCTGCAATCTACTTGTACGATGATCTACCATGTGCTGCGTAATAAAGCTGCTAATGGGAGTTATACTTTCTTTCAAGAATGCATTCTTTAGCTGCTGCTCATATGGGGAATCATGTGTCTGATTTTCTGGTATCTGCATTCCACAGTGGTTATTAAAACATTCTAATAATCTAGCATAATATCTATCAACCGTTTCACCTTCTTGTTGAATGCACTGATTAATGCAAGTCCAATCAGCCCTAGGCTTCCATTTTTCAGAGATTCGGTCTGTCAGACCCTTTACTCTGCCATCTAATTCTGCATTAGTATGTGGGAGTGGTCTAAGCTCTGCGTCACGGGGATTCCAGTCGCCACTGATCATGTGCCAATCTGGACCTACAATTTGTCTTAACTACTTTTTCTACTTCTTCTCCATTCAAATGGTAACTTAATCTCATACCCTGTAAGTCTTCTAAAAATTTTCGAAAATTTACCTTTGGATGGGGAATTCCCTCCGTGGCTTTCCGGACATCTTCCGGTGTCCACGGTCTATAAAATAAAAGAGTCGGATCCTGTCCTGCCTGTCCTGCCTGAGGATTTGGTACTTCTATGAGTGGACATGTCTCTTCCTCAGTCATAGCTTGTGATTTTCTATTTATTTCATATAATTCAATCTCCCCTCTCAAGTTGCGTGTTCAAGACCTTGTCTCGATAGGATCCCTGACAAACGGTTTTGATGCTGTAGAAACAGCTGGGTATAGCGGAGATGGATCAGCTTGTCCACTCGCTTCATATTCTGGTAAGGGAAGTGGAGGGGGCGAAGGAGGGGCCGTCGCTATTACCAAGTTATTATCTTCTTTGTCTAAGAACATTGTTTTTGAACTTTTAATCTTTTGTTCCCTGCGATTTGCTTCCTCAAGCCACCTATGTGCCTGAGGAACTCCTAATTGTCGTTGCTTTTTTAATTGACCTTTTGCGTCTGTTTTAAGTTGCCTGACAAGTTTAATAAGTGCAAGTTTATCTAAATTACCATCAAATTTATACTTATCAACCCATTTTGTATAGTACTTAACATTGTCAGCACGCTGTAATTGCATATATTTCACGTCTTCAGTTAGGGGCAGGTCTCGGGAACTTTTCGTGCACTAATTTCCCATGTTGCCTTAGCTAAGCTGTAAATTGTTACATAACCCTTCTTATCACGTGGTACCATGGTTCTACACCTTTTCACAGTTTATCTAGAATAACTGTCTACCTATTCTGTTTCCCTGATCTATGACAAGACAGTAACCTTTTTTTGTCCCTGATCTGCACATGCAAATCTTCCTGACAAAAACAGTTCTGTAACTAGGCCCTGATCTTAAAACAGAAATAAGGTAAATTCCTCCTTACCTGACCCTCCGTGAGTTGATCCACCGGATCATTGACTCGTCCTCCAATCCCAGATCAGAAACAGTGGCTGGCCTCTTTCGAACGACAATTCAGTCGGAGGTCTTTCAAAACAGAAGAGCCAATTTGGCCTCTTCTCCATATGGATGCATGCCACCGGGCCCAATTCTGACCTAGGTCTAGAGCGAGAGGTACTTTCCGGTCCGAAGGACCAAACTGTCAAAGGAAAAATATACTTTAAAAATGATCAAAACATGGTAGGTTCAGGTTAAGGCACTTTAATCTTGCAGCAAGGAGACAAAAACGTGATATTACAGAGTTTGTCTAACTAGAAACAGGAAATACTTTCACTTTTATACATTCTCTAACTAGACATGGCCTACCAAGCTGACGTAATAAATTACCAGTCTTTTCATCATCATTTGTTGACCATCAGACCCATGAATTTCTGCTGATTTATCAATTTTTGTGAGAAACTTCCTGAGGAAAACAACGTGGCCTTGATTACCACCAGTTAGATACATGTTATGTTACCATTCAAGGTACTATGGCTAATTCAAGCACAAAGCTAACAGTTCATTTCTCTAATAATCCTTTGTCTACTTTATCTCTAAGCTTCTGCAGCTGCACATGTTCTCATGCTTCGAACAGAGCTGATTGTTTAAAATCATTACATTTACAGAATATAGTACTGTTCATTCATTCATTCATTCCTGACCTAGCAGATAAGCACCTGCTTCTCAAGTACATTTCCAAAAGGCATAAACATGAATATTGCTGTGCTAGCAATTACTAGGTCAGAGGGCATCTTGCAAGTTTCAGAAAGCATACTGCAGTTTTCAAAAAGCATCTTTTTCAGTCTCATATGAAACTCAATTTATATATAACACAGTGCATGTAAAATAGAATGAAAAACGTGTTAATTCTTCTGACTATTAATTAGCATTAAGCATACACACATTAATACATATTTTTCTAACAGTAGCTGTCCTCTATTCATCTGGTACAAGGTCTGTTTGAAGACCTATTTTGAATAGCCTCTGCAGGTAGGTTTACAAGTCCTGTTTCAGGCCAATGAGCAGGTAGTCTGCTATGTTATCTGGCCCCAGAGAAGCAGTGATCATGGCCTTGAAAATTGCTTTAAGGTTTTGTTATTAGGAGATTTAAGGGTGGAATAGATGTGTGTATGTGATCTGGCAATGATGGCAGAGGGGGTGAAGTTAAAGTGAAAATTATCCCCTAGTAGACTGGCTATGTCTTCAGGGTTTGAGTATGTGATATTATGTACTATTAGCTCTGTGCAGTGCTGAACAATGTTTCTGAGATTTCTATCATAGTATAAGAAGGCTTTATGGTTGCCTCTTGCCCAGTTATCTCTTCCCTGGGTGGCTATTTTTACCTCATATCTAGCTTTGATTTATTTGACCAGAGACCAGAGTTACTTGTTAAGTTAACAAGTGTTTTTAGTTTAACAAGAGTGTTTTTGCCATATTGATAGTTCCACTTATTATTATTCAGGATTTTTTTTCTTTTATTCTAGATATAATGCTTGTTTATCTTTGGGTTGCACCACAAGGAGTTACTTTTAAATTCTGAGGTTTAATTTAACTCTGTAAGTTGTATATTAGTGACATACAGTTTCCTCAGTGATAAGTGCTAAATACTTATTCTGCATGACATGTATAGTAACTGCAGGTTTTTAGTCTCTGTCTCTCTCCCCGTTTAGTCTAATAGGTTCATTGGTTTCATTTCAAGCTTATGATCAGCTAGTCTTTAAGAAGCATGACTGCCATAACCCTATGCTGATATTTTCTACTTCTCCTATATGTGTGATTTTGATTAAGTTTCATTTTTACATCACAACTATGCAGGTAAAAGCTGCACTCTCTAAAGCCAAAAACACAGCATCCATGTGACCGGACAACATCCCAGGCTGCGTTTTACATGAACTTCAGAACAAACTGGCTTCCCACTTAAGCAACATGTTCAATAACAGCCTCGCATCAGGCTTTGTGCCCACTGAATGGTGCACAGCAACAGTTATCCCACTCCACAAAGGGGGAGCCACCACTGATCCCGGGAACTATCGACCTATTAGCATGACTAGCCTGGTCTGCAAGGCCATGGAGCGTATCATCATGGAACTCATAAATATAGACATTGGTAACCTCCAAACTTTAGATCCCACTCAGTTCGGGTTTGTGAAAGGCAGATCATGCCTCCTGAACCTGATCAACTTCTTTGAGGCAGTCACCAAAGCCATGGATGAGAGTAAGGTGGTTCACACAGCCTATCTTGACCTCACCAAGGCTTTCGACACCATCCCCCACTCTGGAATTATAGCTAAACTCACTAAACTAGGTATAAATCCCTACATCACAAGATGGGTTGCCAACTGGCTCACTGACAGAACCCACACTGTAAAAGTTGCAGACTCCAAATCTGACCTCAAAGCAGTGACAAGTGGAATACCACAGGGATTCGTCCTGGGACCTCTCCTGTTAGGTATCTATTTCTCTGAAGTACAGGCTAACACAGAAGGCCTCTGGCTAATGAAGTTTGCAGATGACTGCAAACTAGGAGCGATAGTCAAGTCCCCAAATGATGTGGACATCCTACAGAAGGGCCTCACTGAGACAGATGCCTGGTGTCAGAGCCATGGTCTCAAGCTCAATGTCAAAAAATGCAGTGTCATCCCCTTTGGTAAAAACTCTGTACCCATGAACTACAACATAGACAGCAATCTACTTAACACCGAATGCATGATAAAAGACCTTGGGACCCAGGTGGACAATAGTCTCTCCTTTGATAGTCACATCACCACAGTAGTCAGGAAGTCCTTCTACGTGACACACCTCATCATAAAAGGGTTCTCATCCAGGAAAAAAGAGGCCATTGTTCCCCTCTAATCGTCACTCATTAGACCCATTATAGAGTACAGCGCCCCTTTTGGAATGTACCTCACAAGACATCTGCAGCAGCTGGAAAGGCCACAAAAGTACCTCACAAAGAGGATTACTGGCCTCAAACAAATGCCCTACACTGACCGCCTCTAAAAACTCCAGCTTTACTCTGTAGCATATCGCCTACTCCGAGGTGATCTCTGCCTAACATATAAAGCTATGTCAAACCCAGAGCTGTTGGACATGCTACACCTAAAGAAATCCCAATCCCTCCGAGCTACACGCTCTAGGGACCTAAACCTTGTCACCACAATAAACAGGACATGCTGGAGGGATAGATTCCTTTCGCAGAGACTTCCTATACACTGGAACAAGCTACCCATCTATGTCAAGCAAAGTTCTTCATTAGCACTCTTCAAGAAAAATCTTGATGAGTGGATGGGAAATAGGAAATACACCCCGGCGATCACTTCTGTGTCTCTGCTCGACAGTGGCACAGGAAAATAACTTTCTTGGGCGGCGTAAGCCATGGAACCTTGCTGGCTAGGCTTACGTAGGCCCTTGGGTCGATAGCCTAATACCTACCTATGAACCTATAAAATAGAGTTTCAATTGTATTGACTTGTCTGTGCGGCATTTGTTCATGAGTATGTTGATTTACAGACATGATTTCTGTGTGTGCGTGTATATATGTGTGTGTGTCTATATATATATATATATATATATATATATATATATATATATATATATATATATATATATATATATATATATATATATATATGTGTGTGTGTGTGTGTGTGTGTGTGTGTGTGTGTGTGTGTGTGTGTGTGTGTGTGTGTGTGTGTGTGTGTGTGTGTGTGTGTGTGTGTGTGTCTGCATGTATTTTATATATATATATATATATATATATATATATGTGTGTGTGTGTGTGTGTGTGTGTGTGTGTGTGTGTGTGTGTGTGTGTGTGTGTGTGTGTGTGTGTGTGTGTGTGTGTGTGTGTGTGTGTGTGTGTGTGTGTGTGTGTGTGTGTGTGTGTGTATACATAGGTTCATAGGTAGGTACTAGGCTATCTGCCCGAGGGCATTTATAATCCTAGCCAGAGTGTGTCAGCTTTCGCCACCCCATTAATTAATTAACTGAGCATCTGTCAAGAAGAGCCAATGAAGTGATCCCAGGGGTGTATTTTCTGTTACCCATCCACTCGTCAAGGTTTCTCTTAAAGAGTGTTAGTGAGGGTCTCTGCCTAATGTAGTCAGGAATTTTGTTTTAAAGCATGGGGAGTCTCTATGACAGGAATCTATCCCTCCAGCATGTTCTATTTATTGTTGTGGCGAGGTTTAGCTCACTATAGCGAGTGGCTCGCAGTGACTTGGATTTCTTTAGGTGGAGCATGTCCATCACTTCTGAGTTGGACATGGCTTTGTAAGTCAGGCAGAGATCACCTCTGAGTAAGAGATATGCCACTGAGTACAGCTGGAGTTTTTCCAGTTGGGCTGCATAGGACATATGTTTGAGACCAGTAATCCTCTTGGTGAGGTACTTTTGTGGTCTTTCCAGCTGTTGGAAGTGTCTTGTGAGGTACATCCCAAATGGGACATTGTACTCTATGATGGGTCTGATGAGTGACGAGTAGAGGGGCACTATAACCTCTTTATTTCTAGATGCAAACCCTTTAGTAATTAGATGGCCACATAGAAAGATTTCCTAACTACTTTGGCAATATGATTGTCAAAGGAGAGATTACTATCTACCTGGGTCCCCAGATCTCTTATTACCTCTTCTGTATTAAGGGGGCTGCCACCTATGTGGTAATTCATGAGTGTTTTGTTTTTCCCAAATGGGATGACTATGCATTTTTTGGCATTTAGCTTGAGACCATGACTTTGACCCCAGGTGTCCGTCTCAGTAAGGGCCTTTTGGAGAATGTCCATGTCAGCCGGAGAGTCAATTATGGCTCCCAGTTTGCAGTCATCCGTGAACGTGGTTAGCCATAGTCCTCCTGTGTTTGTCTGTACTTCTGTGAAGTATATGCCGAACAGTAGGGGTCCCAGGACTGAGCCTTGTGGGACACCACTTGTGACTGGTTTAGAGTCGGACCTGGAGCCGCTATTCTTACCGTGTGAGTTCTGTCTGTAAGCCAGTTGGCAACCCATCTCATGACGTAGGGGTTTATGTTCAGGCTGGTGAGTTTTTCTATAATTCCTGAGTGGGGAATGGAGTCAAAAGCTTTGGCGAGGTCAAGGTAGGCTTTGTGAACTACCTTCCCCTCATCTATGGCCTTGGTGACTGTCTCGTAGAAGTCAACCAGGTTTAGTAGGCATGATCTGCCCTTAACAAAGCCGAACTGGGTCAGGTCAAGTGTTTGGAGGTTTCCAATGTCTTTGTTAATGAGTTCCATGATGATGCGCTCCATAGCCTTGCAGACCAGGCTAGTCAGGGTCAGTTGTGGCCCCTCCTTTGTGGAGCGGAATAACCATTGCTGTGTGTCATTCTATGGGCACACAGTCTGTGGAGAGGCTGAGGTTGAACAGTGTGTTTAGATGGGGGGGATAGTTCATTCTGTAATTCATGCAAGACACAGCCTGGGACACCATCTGGCCCCATTGATGCTGTGCTTTTGGATTTTGAAAGGGCTGTTTTCACCTGTGTGTCTGTGATTTCTGGGACACTACACCTTTCTGGTATTGTTGTGGGCCCTTTTGGGGGTGAGGGGGGGTGACGTTTGCACTGAATCTATCTGCTAGGATGTTGGCAATATCAGTGGGTTCAGTATATTTTGTGCTATTTTGCACTAGCTCAGAGCATATCTCCGAGTTGCCACTTAGATTCTTGACATAGCTAAAGAAGGCTTTGTGGTTATCTTTTGAATCCTTGGCTATTTTTCTTTCGAATTTAGCCTTGGAGGATTTTATTAGGGACCTTCATTTCTTAGTGATACTGATCAGGGATGTCTTTCCTTCTTGGGATTTGCTTTTTTTTCTGAACTAGTTTCCTCCTTCTATTGTATAGCCTCTTTATGGCAGTGGTCCACCAGACTGGTTTCCTTCTCTTAGGGGAGTGAGTCTTGGTTTTGCTAGGGATGGCACAATCCATGCATCCTTGTAGGTGCTCGTAGAGTGCATTTGTAAAGGTTCCTGCATCTTGGACACTGTTATCCTTTAGTGTGGAGGCTGTGAGACTTACCACCACTGTCTTAAGTAAGATGAAGTTTGCTATAGAAATGTTTTTCACTGTGGTTTCCTTGGTTGGAGGTGGTGGTGTGGTGTGGACATCCGGAGTGATTAGTTTATGGTCTGATCTAACCAGTGATGGGTTGACCTCTGGTGTGGAACACCTGTCGCCCATATTGGAGATGACCAGGTCCACTATGTTTTCACCTCTGGTAGGGGAGTTTACCAGCTGATCCAGGGCATTTAAGTTGATAAGTTCCAGGAAGCGCTGGACCTGGAGTTTGTACTTGAGTAGTTTTCCCAGTACTTGGGTACTTGAAATTGGCCAATATCAGGGTGTTCTGTAGGAACTTCATGTTTACCAGTGTCTCCAGAAAGGCGGAGTTGTGGTCCTGGGTCATGGAGGTTGATCTGTAGCAGGCCACAATTTGCATTGCAGATTTGCCTGATGTTAGTTGCACATGGATGATCTCGGAGGTATCATGCTGCACCACTAACCTGGAGGTGTAGGTATCCTTGATGAATATGGATACACCCCCTCCTTTTGTGTTTCAGTCCATGTTCTGTGGCCGAAATGTGTGGTATGAGTTGTAGCCTGGTAGTGCTGGGGTGCTCTGTGGAGCCTTGAACCAGGTTTCAGTTACTGCACAGATGTCGACGTTCTCCATACTGAGGAGTGCTTCAAGCACGTACATTTTGAGATTTAAATTCATGGCGTTGAGTAGCATAACCCTCATTTTTTTTATTTGTGCTGTTTACGGAGGAGGGTTTGACTTTTGAGCCTTGCCTAAAAAGGCACAATGTGGGCAGCAACAGCCTTGGCTAGTATTCGAAATCCTAGGGGTGACAGGTGCAAGCCATCTCTTGTGAAGCAATGAGGCCTGTCGAGCATGTCGTCCCAGACTGACAGACACTGGATCCCCTTTGAATGACACCAGAAGCTTAGCCAATTGTTGAAATTGATCAGTTTTTCTTTATACTGCGGTATCATTCTTGGTGAGGGCAGGATGCTACTCAGGGTCAGGGTCACCCGCCTGGGCTACATGATTAGAGAGTTCTTCCATGTCTCTTTTCATGTAGTCCAGGGAGGTACATCTCAGGTCATTCACACCAACATGAACAATGACAGAGTCATATTTGTACTTGTTCTGGAGTGACTTGAGTGCTTATGTTATGTGGCGGATTCTGGCTCCTGACAGGCAGCTAACAGTAACCTTCTCCTTGTCCAGCCTAGTGAGTGGGACATCATTGTGCCTGACAATAGAGTCGCCTATTACTAGTGTGTTAGGTATGTTATTTCACCTTAAGGGCTGTGATTGTGTGGCACACTGATTTTGTGTTTTATGTGTTGTCTGGTTTGTGAGGGGAGGTGCAGGTTTTTTGGGTGTCTACTTTGGAGGTCTGTGATGCCTTTGCAGGTTTTTATTTAGAGCCTCTGAGTATGATTTTGTATATTTATGTGTATTTTTTGCCAGTGCTGGTTTAGTATCCCTTTGTGAGGCTGGAGGTGTGGTGCAAGTGTTAACCTTCTCCTCATGACTGCCTGTTCCAGTCTTGGGAAGAGAGAGCTTAGCCTCCAATTTAGCTTTATAATTGCATCTCTTGCATATGTTAATGTTTTGTGGTAGGAGGAGAAGGTTGTCTGTGTACATGAGGCAGTTGTAACATTGCCTCAGGATACCCAGGTTCACCAGCTGGACTGGAGAGTATACCTGAAATTGCCCTTTGGTCATGCCTGAATAGTAGGTTGAGCTGCTTAGTCGCTTGGTTGGTGAGGGGTGAATAAGGAGCCTTGCCCTGCTGGGCAATCAAGTGTCGGGGTATATTAGTGCTTGCTATTGTGTCTGAGCAAGTGCTGGACTGTAGGATGCTTTTTAAGTGCTTAGGTTAAGAGTTAGACTACTTTCAAGGGAAAAACTGAAGAGGAGACTTGATGGAGCCGGGATAAATTTAGCCCTAGCTAACTGGTGTTGCCTGGACATGCAAAACCGTGCAAACGTGTTTTTTACAGAAGGGAAATGAAAGAGATAGAAATTGGTCCAAAATGGCCTATAAACTACTAACTTCTGGGCTCGAACCACTCCTCCAGGGACAAATGGTTGCTCAAAGCTCCCTCTCTCACAGGTAAACAGAGCAACCTCCCTCTATCCAAGTAAGGTATAGGCAACTCAGAAAACAGTAACACAACCCT